>NW_020454095.1:1694233-1702100 GCF_003342845.1 Nothoprocta perdicaria
TTTTTTTTTTTTTGTTCAAAGCAGGTGGCTTAACTTTCAAAGGGAAAAATATCCATCTTTGGCTGCAATTTTATCTGACTCATTTCTGCAGACTTTTTCTCTTTAAGAAAGTTATAAACCTCATCTTGAAGTCTTTGAAGATGAAGTGCATTTTCCCTGTGCTCATAACTTAAGCAATGGCCTAGAGATTTAATGGGAAACTGGGTCATTAGAATCTCCAATACATCCCCTGACATCGCTTTCTGAATCCATACGTCATAGCTTTGCCTTTGTTCCTTCACAAACTATATGTTAATCCCAGTAGAAAATATTGTAGCTCTTATCTCTTGATAGAAAATGTAAGCCCATGGGAAATAAATTTGAGGTTTTGTTTCTCTATAGTTGCTGTTTCAGATACATTTTCTAGGCTTCCTAAGCTGCCCAAAGCTCTCTCAGTTGGGCAATCTCTTCTTCTAATCAAGATTGAAACTAGAGGTACGCAAGGGAATATCTGTACACTTTGAAGACCAGTTCCCAGATCTCACTATCAGAAAAAATTCAGCTTCATTTCCCACTGTTTCAGAGAAAATAAAAATAAAATAAACCAAGGATTTTAGTGAACTTTCATACTACAATGTGACTTTGCAATGAAATGCATTCAAGAGCAATAAAAAGAATAATGAATATATTGCCATACTGTGGCTAAGTAAATAGCAATGGGTGAAACAGCTCAACAGGTTTTAAGATTAAAYGGCTTACTCCAAGGATAAGTGATAATACTCGCAAAAGCCTTGTCCATCCTTTCATCAGCATCTTCCYGACATCAACCCAGATCTGTCTCATTCTTCCAGCAGATTGCTCCTTTTCTCTGAATCCCCACCTTTCCCACACACATTTTAAACACATCTTTAAATTTTACATACTGACTGGTATTTTATGTTGTTGTGCTCCCTCAGGATACATATTTTATCTCTCATAGAAGTTCACATCACACACTCAAGAAAGCAAAGTGGAAAGAAGTGGAAAGGCAACATGTTGTATGATAATTTGCCATGAACTGCTCAGGAAATATCAAAAAGTTTTATAGACTGTTTTCAGTGTACCAGAACTGTAAATTTTGAAGCCAATGAACCCTTAACATCAGTGTTTTTGAATTAAAGACATTCGCTTCCCTCTCCCATCAAACTTTTCTCTCTTTCTCCAACCTGTCACTGCTAATGCATTACATGTTGTCAGATTCATCACCTAACTTCTGGAAACAACTTCAAAAAAATGATCATTGCAATATGCTAAGATTTATGCTTGTACAAGATGACGGGGCATGGAGAGGGAATAGAAGGGAAACTTTGTTCCAGGTCTTTGATCTTCTTAGCAGATCACACAGACAATGGAATATTGAGCGGAACTAAGGAGGTAAGAGTCCCAGAAGCAACATTCTCCGCCTTTGGAATTAACCGCAGAGGTTGCTGTACAGAGTGCAGGGCAGCATCAAGGCTCTGGAACTTCTGCTAAAGGAGGATCCCTCGCTTGAGCTTGTCCTTCTTTCTCTCCAAGGGTGAAGTAGGAAGAACAAGCAGCGGGAGATGCAGGTACCTGGCTCAAGCTCTGCTAGCACTGATCAGAGAACAAGCTGATTGTTCAGGGCTACCTTCTTTTATCTATTCCTCTGGTCTTCCCAGGCCCAGAATAAATTAAATTCTCCTGTTGTATTCTGAAACAACAAAACTAGCACAGAGAAGGGAAACTTTGGCATATAAACTTTGACCAGAAAACAGGGAAAGGGCTCTGACAATCCCCTCTTCATTTCTGGCAGTACAGAACTGAATAGTGGGAACAAGATCTGCATAGTCACATACACGTCTTCCACAAAGGCAGGATCTTGCTAATGAAAATATAGGAAAACCCTTAAAATGCCTCCTAACTTGTTTTTCCTTTATCCCAGGCCTTACACCAGATGGTCAGATGGCTTTTGCTGTTTATTATATAACATTAAATGAAAGAGGGCAGGCAACACTCACGCTTGGTAAGCTCTCCATCTTTCTTGAATCTCCGTGACCTAGTGCTGAGCTACTAACCTTCTATAAACCTCTCTCAGAAAAACGCTTTGACAGTAGCCCTGCAGATGCAAAGCCCATATTGAATTCCACTTAGTCACATTAAACACAGTACTGAGGAAGTGTCGGAGTGAAAATACAACTCTGCATTACAGTAAAACAAAAGCTCTGCCCAGCTTTGACRGAGGCAAGCCTAGCTGTTTTCTCACATGAAAAGGACTTGTGAAAATAAAACGTTCATAGTTACACTGATGAAACAAACAGTAGAATCATAGAAGGGACCTCAGTCCTCTAGTCCAACCCCAAACAGTAATGAAACAACCYTCAAAACAGGAGAAAGGCTGAAATCTCAATTGTGTTCTTCTCCAACCCAAAGTGCACTATTAGCCAAAATGTACTTCAGGATAGTCTAGCAGCATCTACTTTATGTTTTTCCTAGTCTTTTTTTTTTTTTTTTACCTATCTATTCCCTTGGACCAGAGAAGCAAAAGAGAAAAATAAGATTCAAGCACACAAAAATATGTAAGACAATAAACATTTTTTTAAGGTGGAGAAGGTTTTAAGTGTGGGACAAATTTGATTTTTCTCAAGACAGCAAGAAATAGATGACTGTTTAAAAGAACAGAAATTTTACAATGATTTTATGTCTCATAGAAAAGAGGAAGATACAGAATTCATTTTCCCAAAAGAAAGATGATGACAAATTGGGGGCGGGGGGGTGAGGAACACATTAAATTAGAGAARTAAGACATTATTAGAGACTAGTTAAATGGCTAGCTATTAAATTGGACAAGAAGCATCCTACTGTGATAAAACATAGCAGGATAAGACAAGGACTTCGAGAGATATTTCCATAAATTTATTTTGCATAAGAGAGGTCAACAAAGAAAAGAAAGTGACAAAGAGTACAACACAAAAGAATGTTTTGAGTGATTAATTCAAGTGCAGATCTCTCAGAAGAGCATGCTATGCTAATCTTCAATCCAGAATATAAAGTTAGTACAACTGTCACTAACACCACCAACTATGAAAAGAATCCGCAATAAAAATGAAGTTTTATGTAGCACAGCTCTTCACTGCAACAAGTAAATGTTGTAGCCTTTGACTAACAAGGGAAAACATGTGAGGTCACTGGAGGGTGGAACGGATTTGGGTGAATTCTGCTGCTGATTGAATGGTAAGATACACACACATAAAATCAGATTTTCCTTAGCGAGCTAAAAAGAAACGATGAAGAAACTTAACCTTCACTTTGCAATAAACACRTTGCATGTCTATTTAGAAAGCAAAGGCTTCTCTTTGGGCATGATCTGTTGGCTAGATACACCTGACAGTGGGACTTCCAGACAGAAGGCAAGCAGTGCTTGAGACAAAGATCAGGAAAATAATCAAGAAGGTCTTTGTCCGTCATCACTATGGGCTACTTTCTTCCCACTATGTCACTTAACATTCTGCTCCCTCCTTCAGTCACATAGTTTTGCCTTTTGCGGACACTTGCTAAAATACGAGGAGGCACAAGGGTGCAGAGTCACAGTGCTAAAGAAGTCACCTGTGGCTCACACTGCTGTCTGGTCACTCATTCATCCACAAAGCTTTTTCCTTTTAGGAGTTTGGGCATATTAAGGGATCCATACAGATGGACTGTAACAAAACACACAAAAAGCAAACACATGACACCAGGGTAACTAAAACAACSACCGTATAAAAAGATTTGGAGATCTTACAAACATTAAAGTTTGTCAATAGTACGATTCTTTCTTGGATGGATCAATTTTCTGTTTAATTATCACTTCACCTGAGAGATTAAATCCTATTCACGAGAAAAGAAAAGTGCTGGCAAATCACAAATACACACACTTAAAAGAGAAGCAACTCAGAATGCTGACCTAAACGTTTTTTGACAGTAAAATAGCTTGCAAAATCTGAAGCATCACAAACAAAGAAAGCTTATCTTCCTCTTTTTAACAGAACAGCCTCATTGCACTGGTTTGGAAAGACCCACTTGCATGGCCATATAATTACCAGCCTGTTTTATTTTTTCCATGCTTGCCTTTTGAGCAGATTGATATTTACATACTGTTAAAAAAAAAAAAAAAAAAGACACATTGTTAAATAAAACACATGAGCAGAATGAAAATGAAAAAAAGAAAAGACATGCAAAAGGTTGATAAATCTGGATCATAACTATTCTTGTTCTTTATAAAGAAAATATAGGGGAATATAAGGAAAGATAACCAAGGGTATTAAATAGCTCAAGAACTAGCACTTCAAGAAAGGTTCAGGAAAGCATTTGCTGAAAGCAGAATTCTTTCTCAAAGGATCATCTGCTTCAAAGCAGGGACTTTTTTTTCTTTTCTTTTTTTTTTTNTTTTTTTTGTGATTTAGGCTGCATTGCTCAACAGCAAGCAGTTCAAACTAAGAAAGGAGGACAGGTGATGGGGAGATGTGTGTGTAATCACCAAATGTTGGTTTAGCACACAGATGAGGACAGTAAGTAAATAAGAACACCCAAGTAGATTCAGATACATCCTTGGAGTAATCTGTATATAGAGGGGAAAAAAAAAAACCACAAAACCAGTACTGGAGTTGGATCACAGAGAAATTACACAGAAGAGCAGTCACATACACAAGAGACATCAATGAAAACATGTGCCTAATCAAAGAAAGGAACCAGTAAGAAACAAGCAAAATATTTATAAATTAATGAACAGCCTTTGAACAGCACAGTGAAGGAACTTGAGATGTGCCTTTAGTAAGAGAACTACTGTGCGAAGCAATAAGTGCAGGAGAGAGATGTTAAAGGCAATATTATAGAAATCAGTCTTATCAAAGTTTTGGTGCAATGAGATACTTGTTTTCAGAAAACAAACAGCACTACTAATGGCAAGACATTTTAATGACAGGATACTCACAGAAGGAGATCCTATAAAACCAACATGGAAGTTGATTATGACGTTCTTCAACCAAAACTCTTTATTCTTGGTTTCATGCTGTGGGTATTGTGTTCAGCAGAAAATATTTAAACAAAAAGAATCACAAATAAGCTTAGCAAGGAACCACACACACAACATTTTTCATGACACGATGCATAAGTTTTCATTGTATATATATATATATACATTTTAATGAAGACTGATCAAACTAGTGTAAATTAACAGACTTCTGGAAGTGAGAGATGGAATATATCCTCAACAGTACTGAATATTGTTGTCATTTGTTACTGCTTTGGCTTTGGACCTCTCTTCTACCATAAATATGGGGAAAGCAATTGCTACCTTGACTCTTGTGACTCTATGGATGTCTACAAGACACTTGCGGAGCTATGTCCAAAAAGGTGCAAAGACCAGCGAATAACAAAATCCTTTATAGACACATAGCTTAAATCAAACATGAGAGCCCTGGACACAAAATAAGAACTGCACATACTTAATATACAGATAAAGTAACAGGCCAACTAAAGTGAATAAAAAATGCACAATAAAAATGATAATGAAAAGAAAAACAAATGAAACAATCTGCTAGGAAATTATTACATACAAAATATAGCTGTAATTTAGATTATACACAATCTGTATTTTCTGCTGCTGAATGGCTGAATCCTACTTCATGCTGTTTTATCACCACTACACAGTATTACAGTTGCTAAATATCAACTGCCTTGATAAAAACCAAGCCCTTGTTGATAAACTCAGCCATCTTGCAGAGACTGACAAATAAGTAAAATTCCGCCTTGGAAAACACCAGGAAGAAAAGATTAAAAATCTCTTGCATAGTCAGCTGAGGCCAACACATAAACATTTAGGGTAGAAAGGATGATAAGTCAAGGCTATCTTGATTGCTTGCAGAAATAGAAATGTAGTGGCTTAATCTTAAATGTGTTATAATATGATACACATGTTAATTAAGCAGGAGATTGGTGCCAGAACAGGAAAAGTAGGAACATAAAGATCTTGTTTATGGGAAATTTTGTAGGGCTGAGAGAAAGAGCCTCAAGGGAATTAATTAATAATGTTTTTTCATTTTCTATTAATAAAATAATAATTTTATTAACTGCCGTAACTATGGAAGTCAATAACAAAATGTTCAAAGACATGGTCGATACAGAAGAGCTCTGAGAAATCTTACAGAAAATACTGGATAACCTTGAGGTTGGATGTAACAGAAATGAAACAAAATTCATGTAGTTGGGGATTAATAATTGAAGCTTCAGCTATACACTAGTTCTCAACTGATGAGATTCAACTGAGCGGGAAGAGGTCTAATTTACTAATTTATCACTGGATGACTATGAACTACCAACACAAAGCTGCTTCAAAGAAAGCAGTTGTAAGATGTCCCAATCAAAGCATTTTCAGTAGATATATAGGAAAGGTATGGTAGAAAAGACAGAGGGGGAACCTGTGTAAAACACTGCATACTATTCACTGAGCTTCATTCAAGAACAGTTGGTTCACATGATAACACACTGGAAAAGCATAACATAACCTAGGCCATCCTGGAAATTSGAGGCCACAAATATTTGGCTGATATAGTCAAACAGAGCAAAGACTGAGAGAAGTTCCCTGCATGTTAATCATGGAGTTTAACAAGGAGAAAGAAGATGCTCAGTTTAAAATGGGAAGGGGAGGGGGTTCAGGCAAACATTCCTGACAATCACGTGAACAGGTCCCAGTTTCCCCAGTCAGACAGCTAGTTGAGAATAATGCATATGTGGTAAGATGCCTATAAGAAATATACTTGATGATCAAGACAATCTTTTATAGCTGCTTACGTTTCTGAATAGTGTGCAAAATTTGCTTTTGTAAAAGAACAAAGGAACTAGAATACTGTACTTTAAATCATAAACTCATGTCATTTGGAAAACATGCAACATGCTTCAGTTAAGATTGACAAGTTTATGCAAGAAATCTCTGATATGACATCTAATTTGAAGGAATTGTCATTGGAAAGACTGTTTTGCTCCTCAAAGAAGCACTAAAGAAAGTAACATTTATTTTTAAAAGTGCAAAGTTATTACAACAGTTGCCAATAACGCTCACAAATGACTTAATATRCTTTGAAAGATATTTAAACCAAATCAAGGAAGTCAGCTGAATACACGAGGAGAAAGTTGCCTTATATATATTTCGGGGCAAAGGCAGTGAATAATACCAAAAAGGGAGGGGAGGGGGAAGTGTCAGGATGAAAGAGAAAAACATGTTGTATTGTATAGAGGAGTAGGTAGATAAAAGCATACAGCACATTCTCTTGCAAACACTGAAATCAGCAGGGGCTGATCAGCTATCTGAATATAAATGGAAGGCAAGATATTGACAGGGCACATTTTGAGTGCAGTGACCTGACTTTGGAACTCACTTTAGTTGGTGTACCAGAAACCAGAAATTTCAACCTTCCCAACAGTGCTACAAGGCACATTTTTATTCCTGAGCTTCTGGAGAGAAAATAAGMCAAGGATCACAGGAATTTTATTAGGGCTGCCCTAGAGAAGCATTTATTTTATTAGTCTGCCTCCTGGGGAAAATTTATTGTTGGAGTGGGATGGGCAGTCCATTATGATATTCATTACAAAAATTAAATTGTGTAATAGAAGCCTAAGTATTAGAAGAAAGCCTACTCATCCTATTCATTTCTGTACATAACATTGTCTGATAAGAAGGTAGAATTATTAGCTCATTTGTCCACCAGAAAATTCCTAAAATGCAATCAGGAACAGAGGGATTGATATTCACAGATTCACAGATTCACAGAATATTTAAGGTTGGAAAGGACCTCTACAGATCATCTAGTCCAACCTTCCTGCTCAAGCAGGCACACCTAGAGCATGTGGCACAGGG
>NW_020454095.1:1703380-1776543 GCF_003342845.1 Nothoprocta perdicaria
TTGGCTCTCTTCCAGTCCTCGGGCACCTCCCCTGCTCTCCAGGACCTCTCAAAGATGATGGAGAGAGGCTGAGCAATAACCTCGGCCAGTTCCCTCAGCACTCTCGGGTACATCCCATCTGGGCCCATAGATTTTTGAGTGGCCAGTTTGCCTAAGTGATCCCTAACCCAGTCCTTCTCAACCCGTGGAAGGTCTTCCTCTAAGGTCTAAGGTCTTTCCTCTAAGGTCTAAGGTCTAAGGTCTAAGGTCTTTCCTCTAAGGTCTTCCTCTATTCTACCTTCAGTTTTGAGCTGCTATGTGAATATCATTAGCTGATGTGCCTTGCATTTCCAGAAATCAGCAATAAATGCAATAATTAACACACACACACACACACACACACACACACACACAAAGCTCTTTAGAATGAATGCTACCAGTAAGAAGAAATAAAGATATCAGTGGATGACACACTTCTTAAAGCTGGGTAGAGGTCTATGAAGGTCTATGATCATGCAGGAGAAAGAAAAGACAAGATTTTTTGTTGTTGTTATTTATATATTTGAAGTGTCTTACAAAGAGCAAAGACTTCTAATAGAGAAAACTTACATTTCTGCAAGATTGTTTCTGAATCCAACTACAATAATTCCTTTAAGCATTTCTCCCAATGCACCATACACAGAACACCAATTATCGATGCATACAGGAAATAATTATTATTATTTGAAAGGCCACCCTGCACAAGAGAAAAAGGGCTGCAGTACTCCCAGCAACAGTTACTAATGAAAAGCATACCTCTGGGAGAACAATTGGATATACTGTAACACACTGATATAAAGCAGGAACCTATATTTTTATCTGTGTTTATGCATTCAAAGCCAGCATAGTTACAAAAGCTCAAACTTGACAAGGTGACTATAACACGTAACAGCAGTTGGAAAGATATATACATACCTGCAAAATCTAGGTAGAACTTCTGCTAGGGGCTTCTCCAGAGAGTCATTCATTTACATCTATCACAGCAGAGCCTTTTCCATTGTCCTCTTTCCTGTTTTTCTCACCCTTCTAGAGTTTCACTTACTTTTTCTTCCTTTTGACTTCCTTAATTATTACACTCATTTCCCTTTGAAAGGTTTTTGTGCAAATTACAGCATTTTAAAGACTGTTAACCTATTTCATAAGCCACTTACTTAAAACATTAGATTCAGTATCACCACKTCAGTTTGTTATAAGCTCTTTGAGTAGGCCATAAAAATCATATTGACATAAAAGATGAAASATCCAACACATACAGTGTTTCTTAATTACCATATCATTTATAAGTTTGAAAAGTATTGTCAACGTGAGTGTTCACAATAAATTTTTCATTTGTTTATTATTATTACAAGATTTCCCCTTTCCTTCCCCTCCATCTGTTTAGCCTACTGAGAGCCAACAGCAGTTTCCAAAATGCAAACGTGTTAGGCTCCTACCTAAATGCGCAGCTATTGGAAATACCGAAACAGCCTCCTGTCTCTGTCGCTTGAACTTGAACAGTTAAAGAACAGTTACTTAAACAGAACTTTTACAAATTCACTTAAGGAGGAAAGGATTTTGATATTCTGCAGTCAGGTAAGTAGAGACTGATGATGATAACTCAGGGACAGCAACTCAAGATGCACGGTGAAGCACACCAAATCCTTTTCTACATATCTCTACTGGTCTATTAGACCTTGTGGCCAATAGATTCATGTGAATAACCYGGTGGTTGCTTCTAATGAGACTAGATTTTTAAGGCAGCTGTGTGTGGACAGTGGGAGGAAGATAAATTCCTATGTAGCACTCTATTCAAATGGTTTCTACTGCTTTCTCCATATATGCAGCCCACAGTGTAATTAAAATATGGAGAAAAAAAAAACTAAAAACACTTTCATTATTTTTTAGCCATTGAGGAAAATGGCAGAGTAATGCACAATTATAGAAATCAGAGAATTTATAGAGATCCTCTATAAAACAAAGCTGGTACACACAATTACCTTCCTTTCTCCTATTCATATGTCTGAACCAAGACACCAAGGTAGTATTAAGATACAACTACATGTGCTGTCTATGAGACTTCTTTCCAGTTCTTTTGGCACATAAGAATCACAGAATCACACAGAATCACAGAATGATTAAGGTTGGAAGGGACCTCTGGAGACCATCTAGTCCAACCTCCCTGCTCACGCAGGGACACCCAGCACACAGGGCACAGGGTGGCATCCAGGCGGGTTTGGAAAACCTCCAGAGAAGGAGACTCCACAACCTCCCTGGGCAGCCTGTGCTGCCCTTCCTCCCTACATTCCCCCTTCATGTACTTATACTTGTTAATCAGATCCCCTCTCAGCCTTCTCTTCTCCAAGCTAAACAGGCCCAACTCAGTCTCTCCTCATACAAGAGATGTTCCCGTCCCTTAATCAACTATCTTGCTCTCCACTGGACCCTCTCTAGAAGCTCCACGTCTCTCTTATACTGGGGAGACCTGACTGCACACAAGGTAAAGATTTTTTAGTGTAAAGCCATTTAAACAGCAAATAAAGCAACTAAATTTTCAGCATAGGTCTTAACAAGTATGGCAAGCTGTTTGAGTAATTAGCCCAGACATTTTGAAAACTACTGAGATATTTTCATAATTTGATTTTGAATACTTAACAATCAAACACAGATAGAGCAATTGAAAGAAAGTGATTGGAATTTGTGTTAAGCATTTTGGAAGGAAGAGTGCCTATCTGAAATGTTGAGGAATAGAATAATAAATTATTTACTGCATCAAAATAAACTGCAACCTTGAGTGAAGCAGAGTGATAAAGGAAAGGAATACTGACGTGTCAACATTAAAGACGTCTGACAAAAAGCTTTGCTCAGTGTTAGCTGCATCCCCCTCAAAAGGGAAGATCCTCCCAAGCCTCACTGCCCATTCACTGTGTTGCCTTTCACAGCCTTTCACATTGCAAACTGGTAAGGATGCCATTTAGTCAATAAAATGACTGACATGTTGGCTCAGTGAAGGTCTCTCTCAAACGAGAAAGATAGCCTGGTAGCATTAGCCTGCCTTCACCCATCTCTTTGCAGGGAGGCTTTGTGATCTTTGCTGTGCTGTTAGAGCTGCTTTGCACCATGGAGACCTGTACTTTTGTCGAGTATTTTATATTACTAAAACAATTAATGAATGCTTTGTTTACATCTATTCTGGMAAATAAAAACTGAAATAAAAAGCATTAACAGCAGCAGAGAGGATACATAGGCTAGCACGCACCCTTTGTCTAAGAAAAGCAAAGCCGATGCCTATTTTGGCAGTCTCCGTAGCATGCGGCAGGACTTAGGGCCTCGAGCAGCACAGGAATGCTGGAGGTGCACCGGTGAGCATCTGGGCTGCGTGTGCACCATATCCCGTGGAAATCATTCTGTGATTCTGTGAAATCTCAGACACCTCAATGTTGGTAAGTTCTGACAGATGCTAGGGSCAAGCGTGTCCCCAGTATAACTGCAAAGGCCAAAAAGCAGTCAGCAACTTGGTTCAGAGCTATTATCATCATGATGCTTCTCCCACTGAGGCTCAGCTAGAGTTTGTGAGAAAATGAATACAGTAAACATATTTTGTTAACCTAAAAAAAAAAAAACTAAAAGCCTCAGAACTTGGGAATCTGATTTCTCTTCCAAATCTCTTTTGACTTACAGCATTTGTTTGCCTAAGATAGACAGTTAGATTATGATTTTGTTTTCTAATTTTTTTTTTTTTTGCATTTTCTAATGCAATTAAACAGGTTAACATTATCAGATGAAAATCTGAAGATATGGGATAAGTTATTGTCTTTATCTGATGTGAACTTTTGGATTTAAGGGGATTTTAAAATTTTTAAACAGTTTTTCTACTTAGAAGCTAACCATAAAATTGAAAATTCCATGTTCACCAAAACAGAAGAAAAACTGGAGAYACACAGTAATATTAAGTAAGCAAGAGTTACTACCTAATTACATTTCCTCTCTCAAATATCTTATCCTCCATAACTGCTAAGGGCAAAATGAGCAAGGGGAGCTGCAAGTTTCACAAATGCCCTCACAGTCCTTCCTTCCTCTGCTCTCTTACTAAGGACAATCTCAAAGATTTCCCCTCCCTTCCCGCTCCCCCTATGCAATCCCTTCACAGATAGTTATCAACTTTCTCTCTTTATCACAACTTTTCTATCACAGYCCTTGAACAGGAGAAAACTCTGACCTTACGTGCCACAAGAAATCACAGAGGAAGAAAAGTGACAGACAGAGGAATCAAATACAGACCTTTGAAACTCACAGGTTGAACCAGTGGACATGAGTTAATCATAGGAGAAAAGCATTGGTCCTCTGAGAGGGAATGCTGGAAGCAAGGACTGGACAACAGGGGAGGAAATCCCAAAGAGACAGGAAAGGAATGGTTAAGGCATCATTAATTTTATTGTCCATCCCACCCCTCCACCCAAAAAACAAAACAAAAAAATCTAAGAATCTTTCTCTACCTTCAATTTAATTATCAAAATTCTACGATTAGGGCATGAAGCTATATGTGGAACAAAAACATCAGGAGAATTTTTTAGAAGGAAGTGCACTTTTATTTCAATAGTATTGGAATAGCTAAAAAAAAAATTTCAATCAGCTTCAGATCGTGTGATGCTACAATGACAGCCTTGGCAAGCTTTGTATAATGACCTTGTATTAAAGGTGGAATTTGACAGGATTTCATTTCTACATGTCTCTATGGTAAAAGCTCATARCCATAAATAAATGTTCTTTCAAACTGCTCTTGAGTTATGGAGCTTCCATAGGCTCTCTATTGGATTTACACTTTCAACATTTTTACACTACTACTAGTTTGCATTTTTTGCCATTATGTTGCAGTATATCATTTTTATGCAGATGATTCCCAGATTTATCTACCCCTGAGTAATGAACCATCCTGCACCACCAGATCTACTGCCTGACTGATGCTAATAGTCAAATAGCTTGGAACTTTGTGAGGGTATAGCAAAAAAAAAAAAAAAAAAAAAAAAAAGACAAATAGAAGTATGTGGCTGTCTTCCATGTATGTTTATTTTCTCCTGCTCCTAACTCAAATAGCTTCTGTGTTTCAGGAAAAAATACCCTCCTAGTGAGAAATATGCTTGGCTAGTTGTATTTGGGTACCTAATGAAGTATCCAATGTAGATTTTCCATACAGGGAGCTGTTCAAAATAACTTACCTCGGTTTGTCTGATTTTCAGTCAAAATGATGGGATAAGTTAAACCAATATTTGCCAAGAAAATGAATATTAATGTAGAGCAACGAGCTAAATCATCCTATGACATAATAAAAATCACAGAAATGGTTGGGTATAACATCACCATTGATGAAGACCCAGTAAAGTCTCAAGATGGACATGGATTCCTAGCATAAAAACTCATACATGTGCACACAATTTCTYCTCACTTATACTTCTGAAAATTTTGATACAAATTTTGCTGGCATCATAAGAATAAACACAATAAAACAAAGAYCTGGAGCGATCTTTGTCTCTTTTGGAGAAGATGCATTTAGACAGAATATTAATTGCTATGATTACTTATATAAGTAATTGAGATGCAAGTCTTAAGTAACATTGTTCAAGCTAAATGAATCTTTTATTTCTGAAGACAGAACAGTCCTCTTCTAAAAGCAAAGCAAATACAGCATGGATTTATAGAATGGCTGACTAGAAGGATAAAGTAACTTGATATTCAAAAATGAGGGACAATTTCTTTGGGATACAGATTCAATACAAGTCAGAAATCCCTCTGGGGAGGAGAGGGGGAGGTGGGCAGAAAGTGTTTGAGGATATCCTGCCTTAACTGAACATTCTCTAAAATCCATGGAAGCACAGCTTTTTCAAGCATTTAGAAGACAGAATATAGCATTATATGTATATAGAGACTAATTGGGTAGTTCTTCATTAAGGGAAGCAAGTGGACTATGATATATGTGACCTGTCTCTAAGATAATAGAACTTTATGTCTAGCAGCAATGGAGAAAAGGAGAGTGATTGGAATAGCTGCTAGTTTGAATCTTGCAGATCAGTGAACAGACTGAAAACAGTCACTTTGGGGGTAACTTTGATATATTTAATCTAAGCCCTCAGGATTCTTAGAAATGTTATATTTCTTACTAACTTCCTGATAGATCTTTCTGAATGGCTTACTTTTTCCTCCTGTGACAATAGTTATCTTTAACATCCCCTTTATATGTACATATGTACAGAAAAAGTTGCCATATTCATCCATACTATTCCCAACCTCCAAATCAACTAGCAAGTACCACAAATTCCTATCTAAATTTTGAAAGGTTATGAAGTCAAATGCCCAGCCTGTGTGAGATTAGCAGAGCAACTCCAGAAATAACATTTTAGTAACAGCTGACACCATCAGACAAGCAGAAATATGGAACACAGATTTCAGTACCTCAGCTAATTACATCTGAATAAAGACTGACACTTTGCCTCTCTCCTTCACCTGCTGACTGAAAATTGATGCATCATTACCACCTCTGATACCTCTGATTACCACCACTGAGCCTAGAAACCATTAACTACTGCAAGAAGGTATCTATAATAATAAAGTAAAAGCATCCTTTCTTAGGAGCTGTTCAAATTGGTACTTTGGTAGAGGAAGTGCTAAATTTACAC
Organism: Nothoprocta perdicaria; assembly: GCF_003342845.1. NCBI lineage: Eukaryota > Metazoa > Chordata > Aves > Tinamiformes > Tinamidae > Nothoprocta > Nothoprocta perdicaria. The sequence goes on from NW_020454095.1 coordinate 1,710,046, forward strand.
AGATCAAGTTAAACAAATCTGATGTAGTACATTAAGGAGTAGCAACAGAATTCAATATATTTGGAAATGGGAAATAAAAACTAGTCAGATACACTGAAATATTTGGGTGCATTTTTGTTTCCTGTCTCATCAYATTTAATACTGGGAAATACCATTTGTATGCTTAAGTTTTAGCTCTTACTCAGATTTCAGATCATTCTGAGCTAGATTTCTTGGAAACATAACCTGGTTCATTTAGTGTATTCTGTCCAGAATACGAGTGCTCTTTGGCATTTTCTGTCCTAAGGTGCTCTACAGCATGAGTCTTCCTTCTTTCTGAAGTACAAGAATTCTCCTTGTGTGAAGCACACTAAAACACTAATATGCAGTTTCTTCTCAATAAGAGAAATTATATACATAAGAAAGTAAAAACCTTKGTAAAATAAAGAAAAGAAGGTAGATAAGTCTTTCTAATTTGGAGCTGTGTAATCTCTGACCTCAGAGATACTCAGCCTTGACTGTGAGGCTCTGTGCAACATGATCTAAGTAGGCCTTATACTGTGTGCTGCCTGGGACCAAATAACCCTGTCACCTTCCACTCTAAATTACTCTATGATCTAACTATAGAGCTAACTACAGAGTTCAACAACTCCATCACTGAATACAACTTCCAAAAAAGTCTGAGAAAATACTTCAAGACAAAGCACTATGTTTAAGGGCTTCAGTGTTCTTTAATGTTCAATTACACAAAAGATCGAAAAAGTGTTGGAGATGAGAAATTGTCTTTATCATAACAAAGAAAAAAAAAAGAGAAAAAAAATGAAGACACTACAGCCCCATGAAACATCCCATAAAGTACCATCTACTAAAGCCCTGAAGAACAGTCAAATTTTAGGACGGGGATGATCATAAACCCCACCTGCAGAAAATGGCAGTACAAGTTCCAAGCTTTGAAAAAGGAGAAGCACCTAAAAATAAAAGCAAAGATATGAAAGACCTGGATTTCTTGCAGATCCATAGCAAATGGGACACTCCTACCTCACCAAAGCATGCCAATATAGTATCTGGCAAATCCCTTCCAGTTAAGTGTTATATTTTAAAGGGATTAGGAACAAATCCTTCCTTGCTGCTTAGCCAGAGCAATAGAAAATAATAATAATAAAAAGTCATCGATTTGTTGCACCGCAAGTGATTAAAAGATGGGTCTCATGTTTCAGGCAAATGAAGAGAGAACACTACAGCACTCAATTCCAGACGGGTGGCCAGGTACCTGTACACCAAGGTCGCTGAGGACTGAAGAAAAAGCTGACAACTTCCCACGGACAATTGAACAGCAGGACTCAGAAGACAACACTTAGCTACAACGTAAGATACTTGCTCTTACTATAGCGTCAAAGCAACTTTACTAGAGATAGGTTCAGCTTTTTATTCAATACGCATGTGCGTTTGTGAACACAGGGTGTGCTAGTGTTCACAGGTGAGCGGAGCCCGTKACTACTTCTGATTCATTTCATATATAATTCCTGTGCCTCCAGGGCAGTTCCTCCTCAAATGGCAGTACGTGCGTACATGAAGTAATTGCTGAATACTGATGAGAACATGATAATTTGTGCTGAAAATCTGCTTCTGTGCACGTGCTTGCCTTGTAGGTGTTGTTGATGATGTTGCGAAGGCCTTAAACTCCTGACTCTTGTCACACTATGTCACAGCTGTGTGTGTCGGTAACAGAAACAGTAAAGCAAACTTCAGAGCATGCGGAGACAAACATGCCAAGTGCTTAATCATCTCTCCTCGGCCACGACATCAAATGCATGCAAAGCTTCAGAGGAAGATGATCTTAAAAAAAGCCATGCAAAGTTTAATAAATTGAGTTGTATTTTAATTATTGATTTCATTATTATAATACATAACCGCATATAGTCAGCTATGTTCCTTTGATTATGATTATTGAACAACATCTTCAGGCTAGGCAACATAATTGGACGAACACTGTGAACATGGAAATTCTGAACTGCGTGCATCTAACCATAAATGTTTACCTTAGGATGTGTTGTTTAATTACAGTATGACCCTTTTAGGATCAAACAGCTCAGTTTAATCTACCAAAAATAACTGATCAATTTTAACAAAATATGTCTATCCAGAATTTTCTATGAAAATGTATGTTCACATTTAATGAATAAATAAATAGATACATAAATAAATAAAGCCTTAGCCTTTAGGTTAAATTTGTTATACCACTGCTGTGTTAAATCCCAGGAAATGGATTAGGCCTTAGTGACCTTATATGATTAATTTTGCAAGGCTGATTTCATTGTCACATCCCTTTCTGACAATCACCTGGCTATCCTTACCTCAGAATTCTCTGCAGTGATTACTGCAAGCTTCTATACATAACAGCTGGCTATCAGAAGCATCAATGATCACTGTGTAGTACTTTKGGAAGTTGGAGAATGCTTAGAAGTCATTTCATTTATATTTCATGTTCCAGTAAGTACAATATGAACAAGTTACATTTAAACAGTTATGATGAATTTTATGTAGTATCTTCCTTTCAAATAGGGTACCATCACTATTGTACCGCAACTCACTTAGCTTCATCTTTCTCCTAAAATTGCCTAAATTCAAATAACTCTAGGAAAATGCACAGATAGATGGTAATGGCGAATAAACAATGAAAAGAGCCAGCACCTGAGAGCAATTACAAAATCTTAAGGAAAGAAAAAAATCTGTGAAACCACAAGTTCTAAAAGTGTTTCCTGGTTTTGAGAAGTAGCAAACAGCCTGCTGAGGTGGATGATATGTGGGGCTGCAAAACCATGCAATGCAAGTTGAAGAGCGCAAGCAGAAACTCACCTCTACCTCTGCTCTTTGTAGCAGCCACTGGAAGCAAGGAAAAGATTGCAGAAGAAGGAGAGAACAAAGATAGATTAGACAGAAGTTCAGAGTAAGGAAGAATACAGAGAAACTTTATCACTATTGATTTGAAGCTAACAAACACGATTTCTAGGATTATTTGGGCAATTTATTTGAGATAGTACAGTTCTAGGAGATAGGTCAGATCTATGTTTCTGTCAGGAGACCTGTGTTTAGAATTTAGAAAGGCATATCCAAAACATACTTGAAAAGCATGGCAAGGAGTGCAGAAAAATCACATACCATTAAATACAAGCAGGTGACAATGCAGGTATAGGCATTTTTAAGTTTTAAACTTGTAACACATTTTGACTTGCTAAAAACTAATTCTGAAGCACCTATACCACATGCCAGTCCTTTGTTCCTATATCTTGAAATGTTCATCTTTCATACAGTTTACACAAACACACATTAGTTAAACTTCAAGTATTCCAGTTATTTTTATATTTGTAGTCTACATCACACATTTTTTGTTCTTCCCCTCTCTCCTCTCAGCACAGCATATAGTTTCCAATTGTTCTTGAACTATGGATTCACAAAGCAGAAGGAACAGGTGACATTTAAAAAAAAGTTAAATAGGTCAATATTCAAACACAAATAAAAAGGGGTCCTGGTTTTCTGGACAAAATAGCTCCCCTTGTTTCCCTTGAAACAGCATGGTTTCATGCTGTTAGCTCCAAAGACACAGCACTGTAATAGAAACAAGTAAGACAGGAGAGTAAAAATTCCCTCCCTGTCACACCTTCCCTGCCTTGTTTTCCTGTTTTCTGAGGTTCATGACTAATATTTCTGATATACAATATTAATCAGGACATGAAGTGAAAATGGGATCATTCTGTTAGCTCTACATTGCACGACAGATACCAAGCCTTCAAGGGTCTTTAAACGCACAAGTGCACTTTAAAAAGGCATTAATTCTAGAGTACCTTTATGAAGGCAAGGTACTTCAGAAAAAAAAAAAAAAAAAGTAATTCCTTTTTATAAGAGGAAACTTGTAACGACTTTACAATTACAGCAGCGATCAAGATACAGAAAAGAGGAGAAAGACCAAATCCCCTTTCTGCTCTCTTGCTTCTCCCGTTCAAACATGAAGGCTTTAAACACTCACCTCAAATGTTTTTCAACTGTCAGCTATCTCACAAGTGAGTCCTTACTGAGCTTACATAGGATATGGCAGCAAAGGCCAAGCTACTATATAAGCAGAAGCGCCTTCACCTCCCTCCCCACCAAAAAAAAAAATTAAAAAAAAAAGATAAAAAAGAGAGAAATTAACTGTGTAAATGCATTCAAGAAATACCAATTCCCTAGATTTTGTCATTTTTCCCTATTCCTTCCTCTACTCCCAGCTACACCATTGTCCATTGCCACAGTCTGCTTGGCGGTGAGAATAAAATCCAAGAAATGAGCAATTCCAGGACATCCCAAATCACTGCTGTTCCTGGAACGACTCTGCTTTAGGGAGATACCACAAATGGAGGCATTTCTGCAGAGCTATGGTCTTAAAATTAGCTTTCCACAAAGCTGTTTAACAAGATATACTCAGATGAAAAACATCCAGTAAATCTTACATGCTCTAAAAATCGCTTGAGTAGTAAACAAAATTAATGGTGCCATTCTAATTTTTTAATAAGTGAAGAGTTTCTCCTTCATGCAAATATAAGTTGATAATGAATGCATTGAGCTCATCAACCTGTTCATTTTTCTACGTTTCCCCCTCTTTTTCAGTCCCRAGAATTACATCCATACAAACACTTTGTCACTTCAAGCTAGAATAATAATTTAAACTTAACTTCAAGCTTAAGAAATATTTGGAAAACCACCTTGGTACTTTAAAAGCAACAGGAGACTTTTACTTATATAGAGAGTAACTCAAAATAAGGTAAAACACATATACGCATATACACACACACATACATGCATAAATACATATATATTAAAAATATAATTCAACAACATTATGATTAGGCAACTTTGTGTTGAGGAATGAGCGTTAGAATTATTAGCCACTGGATATCAGTAAATAAAGAAAAGACATAAACAAGGTTGTACATTATAATTGGAAGTAGGACAGGTTACTAAGCTTGTTAGACCAATTATAATTCTCTGCATATTCAATAATAGAGGACTAGATGACAGTAATGTTCTTATAAATGTCATGTACAATACTTGTAAGTTTTTCCATTGACAGCATGGTCCAATTACAAGTCAATTGGTAAAGTTCATGCTGCACAACAGTCAAATTAGCTGGAAAGGAACTTTCAGAATATAATTCTGCTGAATATAATCTACTGAAGGGAACTGGAGTTGTTTCCATCARCGTCCCAACTTTTTGCTAACTAGCATGTGGGAGAATTCCCTTTCCTTGTTGTCAATGAAGTAGGCATTTCTCTTTTTTCCAAAGGTAAAATACTTCTCTTTTTCCCCTCTCTTGACTGTCAAGAGGGTTTCACTGTCAGGAGGGTTTCTTATTTCTGTTTTTTTTTTTTTTTTTTTTTTTTTTTTCCTCTCTCATCATTCTGAGCATGTTGCATGCAATGATGCTTACTGCAAAAAGTAGTATTTCTGATGTAAAAAAGATACTACTTTTAACTTCTATCCAAAATGTTTCAAAATTTCTATCCACTTCTTTATTACTCCTACCCGAAAAGTTAAAGAGAAGGAAACAAAGATACATTTTTTTTTTCAAATAAGCATCATCAACAATTAGCAGGGGCAGATTGACTTAGTTACAGCACCAGATATGGAGGGGACTATGGTTTTTTCAACTGAAGTCCATTGCAAAACAAAATAAAAGTTTGATTAAATAACACAGTATCATTCATACAGTCATAGTATCTATCTTTCTGACTGTCTTCAGGAAGACTCCTGATTCAGGAAAATTACTCTGTTTACCCATCTTTACTTCCTTGCTGGTGAAAGACAAGCTGTTCATGACAGATACTCCCCAACTTGTATTTTTCAAGATACTGTTTAAATTTGAAACTACAGTAATGTACATTAAATGGATTTTAAAGGTCAGCAGTAACTTCCAGGTAGCATATAACGTGAAAACTGCATTTTTTTTTTTTTTTTTAGGGGTCTGGCATTTTCTTGGGATAAATTAACAGGTCAATCACGATGGGACAAAAAGAAAAGGCAATGACTTCCTATCTTGCCCCAAGTTCATGGCATTCTTTAAAAAAACTAACACATTGCAAAGATATTTTCTTTCAGCTACTCTGGCCTCATCTTCCTCAGTATATTGATCAGTATATTCTACTTTTGAATAAGGGGTGGGGGAGGGAGAGAAAAGAGARGGRAAAAAAAAAAAAGTAATTATCATTGTTGGAATGGAATCTAAAGACAATTTTAACAATGAGAAAAGGAGAAAAAAGACCATATCCTCTGAAGAGACTCTAAGGTACACCAGACCTACTAGATCTCTGGGTAAGACTGAGRAGAGAAAAAAGAAACCTCTTGTATTAAATTTCAATTCTGTTAAGATTAAATAATAATTTTACTTTGTGAAGGCTCTGGTAACAGTACAAGAAAACAGTACAAGAAAACAAAAATKTTCTTTTCTAAGACCTAAGTAAAGGTCTCAGAGAGACAAAATCAAAGTAAAGCAGGAGCTCAAGGTCAGACATCTCAGGAAAGTTCATTCAGAGAGCAGGATAAAATATATGCCATACCCTGAATTGTGACAGTTAATTTTCACAGAACTCAGGTACTTAACTTTTCATTTTGTTTGATAAGAAAAGCTTTTCTCCTGCAATAGTTCCATCTGAAGCAATGTTTTTTAAAATTATTTTCTGTATGTAAAAAGGCTGGATTCAAATTCTGAAAACCCCAATATAAACATGCTCTCAATATCGATAATATACTATGTTTTATTTTGCCGTGATACATCTTTCTGTCTTTTTGCTTTTTGTATGCCAGCAATTGTTAAATTACATTATTTGACAAATGGTGGCTACAAGATGCTCAATATTTTTTCCACACACAGCTGTCTCTACACTGTTCATTTTTTGTGGACATTTTAGACGGATTTGATATAGCATTTATTTTATTTTTCTCTTATATGTGATTTATTATTTGATTTAGGATCTATCTTTAGTCTTTGGGAAGAAGAAAAAAGCCATTGCAATTACTTCAATAGCTCAATAAAAGGGGAAAAATATTTCCTCTAGATGTCCTGTCTACCTGATCTTTTGTCTTAAAATAAAAAGGAAAAAACAAACAAACAAACAAACAAACAAAAATCCACACCTGTGAGTGAGACTTGAGATCAGTCTGTTTTTCTCATTTCACCTCCCTATTACACCTATTAAGAACTCTGCTAACTATAGGAACAGCTGGTCCAATATTTAAGTCCTAAAATAACTAGTTAGTTCTTTTCAAGAAATAGGCAAGATCATTCTAAAGCACATTATATTGACTACCTCATGAACACAGCTCACTGGGACATTATGTTGCTAACCCCATAGTTTCAGCAAATGGGGCAGTCCTCTCATCTCCAATGAGAACTAGAGGTATGAATGTTTATACAAGAGACCTGTTTATTCCACTCTTAAAAGCCTACAAGATCAAGAGATTTCAAAAATAAGCAGCATTGTATATGGAGTAATATTCAATTAGAAATAGTAATTTAAAAAAAAATCATGCATAGACATACATCACATATTTCTAGCTTTCAAAGGAAAAAGAGATAATTTTCATACAACCTGGCACAATGTTTCCTATCAACATTAGGATGATGATGATGACAATATTTTTCCCTTGAGATATACTGATATCTTGTCATTGGTCAAATGATCCCCTTTGGGGCAGAGGTTTTGGCAAACACGCCAGTATGAGCTGTGCTGCAGCACACTGGGTAGCTTCTTTTCCAACAGCAGCATTTTCCAAAACCCATGGGAGGAGAAAGGAGCCATGAGCAGGAGTCCTGCCCAGGATTTTGCATTTCATGCATCGAGGTAGACAATGACATGGGGACTTGAAAAGCCACCTATAGACAGCAGAGAGGCAGGAGGTCTTGGCAGTTCTTTCCAAATTAGATGTTAAAGGCACCAACAAAGTAAACAAATAAAAAATGTATATGCCACTCTATGTATGCCCTCATGGCTGTATTTGCCCATTATTCATTTTGGGTATAGTAAAAGCTCCAAAAATGACAGACAGGTATTAATTTCATAAACAGAGAAACTTCACTTAATAGATTCATAGATACAACTTGATGGGAAAAAAAAAATGATTTATGACTTTTTTCCCCCCCTGGGTTTAAGAGAAAACCTAGGAATGCACAGGTATGCAAAAAGTATATGATTCTCCAATAACAATGGATTTCTTTCTTTTAACTGTAAGTTTAAATATGTAACAAAATGTAACAGTAAACATGGTATTTATGCTATATAATAAGGATTATATATCTATGGTTATTTTTCCTTTTAGAATATAAGTCTGTTCTTGAAAATATAATTGAACGTGGGACAGAAATAACAGAAAAGCAATTCTGGAAGTGTTCTTAAGAGGCTAACAAGGGTATCCTCAGGGCTTGAAGCAGCAAGAATTATGTCTGGATCATTCCTAACAGATTGCCTAACATATTGTTAAAACCTTAGATGACAGGGACTCCACATGTTCCCCAGGTAATCTGTTTGAGTACACAGTTGTCTTCTTAATGGCAAATTGTTTTCCTGACATATAACCTGACCATCATTACAGACACTAAATCAATTAATTAATCCTTCTCCTATCTCTAAAGAGTATAAATAACAAAAGAAAATGGACTTCTTTAATATAGCCATTTGCATATTGGAAAATTTACTCTTTCTCTTGTGTGAGTAAATAATCAAGCCACACTTTATTATATCTGATTTCTAACTTCCTCTTAATTCTCTTTCCTTTCTGCCTAGATTTTCACCTAGAATTTCACCTTTTCACCATTTTTTTTGTCTAAGCTCACCTAAAACTTATTACTATAGGCAGTCAAGGTGGAGTTAGTGCAAAGCAGAGTAATTATTTACAACCCCTGGCACCTAACCCTTCAGACAGGGCTTCCAAAATAGCACTTGGCTCTAATGAAACAGCATCACATTGTGTTCAGGGCCACCACAGGTTTCTYGCTCCTCCTCTCCCGGCTGCTGCACAGCTATTACCATTTCCATTTCACAGATCTGTTCTCTCCTTTCTGAACACAGGGCATCCCCCTTGTGCTTGGAAAATATTGCTTCTTTAAAGTTATTTTTCCTAAGGTATTCTTGAATACCAGTGGAGTCAATCCACTAATAAATACCAACAGAATGGTTAATCTAAAAGGTACAAATTTATTTCCAAGGAGTATACTGTATCACAATATTTTTGTATATTTGCTATTGTAGTTGAAGAACAGAATAATTCTTGGTAGCAGCAGCAGACTTTCAAATTCAATACCAGCAAGGTCATAAAGAACTTGGGTTGTGTTCAATATGTCTACACTCAGTCCATAATTTGCAGCCAAATTAACAATTCTGCTGTTTAAAAACTGTTCTGATGTCCCTCCTAAACACACCAGAAAAATTTGTAGGTAAGTCAGGAAAGAAAACAAAACCAACAAAAAAAACACCACTTCACAATCTAACGTGCAGACACTAATAACAAATGTCATTATATCCCTCTGGGCCTAGGAAATCTATGAAATAGAAACTGACCACACACAAAGTATTAGTTCATCACATCACCCCTGACAGTAATAGTTCACTCTTCTGTTATTAAATAACAAATGAAGAAAAAAAATATATCAGAACATTTGCTGCTGCCTAATATATGCCCTGTGCTCTGTGAAAAAGACGACCGCCTGGAGAAGTTGCTTTTCAAGAAGAGCTTTCTGGACAGAACGCAGCAACTCCAGAGATTGTATTAAAGTTTTATTTCCTTGGTGGAGCTGTGAAAACCAATGTGAAGAAAAAAAAAAATAGGTTCCAACATTTTGATCCTCCATCCATGTTTCTACTCTAAAATTCATTATTGGATAATGAAAGAGCTTTTTCTGGTGCTCAGAATCTTTCCAACCCAAGTGAAAATAGGTTTTTAAAATAGTAATTATTRAACACAGATAACGAGAAGTAATTCTTACATTGAAATGAAAAAGCCAAAACAACCATAATCATGTTTCAGACTTCCTAATATGCTGCTAAACACTTAATATTTTAAAAATGACACTAGATTATTATGTTCAGTGAATTTTATTATGTCATACTAATCATAAAATATTGAAGTACACAGGGCTCCACTTTCTTTCTGAGAAGTAGACTATAAATATAGTAATTTTGTTCTCAATATTCATTCAGCTGGCATGATGCAGATCAGCAGAAGCATCTTATAACATAAACATCACTAGAGTTCAGGATTCCAGCTGTAGCTAATTCACATTAGCAATCGGAAATCCAGAACAGCGTATTAGAGCATAGCAGAGCTTGAAGATGAGTATAATCATGCCCTAAAGGCTCCTCTTAAGGCATCCAGATAACATGATTTGCCTGTCTCAAAAAAGCCAGCTTCATGCATTTTGTAACACAACTGGACATATAACTTCTACAAGCAATGCAAGTTGAAAGCAAGCAATTTCATCACAACAGTTGGGTTTCTAAAACACTTGAAGCAAATTTCACTTGCAGATAAGTAATATGTATTGTAAACAACAGCAAATACAGCCTTTATACTTCATCATGGTAACAATGTTTTGCAAAATATTTTGAAAAACAACTCTCAGAATGAAAAAGCAGAAACAGAATGAAGCACTTGTAAGGCTTCATTATGTCTTGAAGCCTGACATTCATTATGTCAGACACATACACAATATTCAGTTCTGTCTTCTGTTCATTTAAGCAGTTATTTCAAAACTTAAACCAAATATTAGAAAAGGCTTTGATATTCATTCATCACCCGCAGTGATCTATCAAAATTAGTCTTCATGCAAAATGTGGTATACACAGGYTTGAACAGCTTCTGGGCTATGTCACACCTCCAAAAATAACAAAAAAAAGAAGGACCCTGCTTAGATATACTTAGCAAATTACTTAGGAACAAATAATCCATCATCAAATAACAGTGATTGGGCAGAAGCAGCTGTATCTAGTTAGCTTATCATGCCCAGGACCATGTGAAATTCAGCAAGAAAAAGGCATATTGAGGCTATGAACAGTCCATGTTCCTATTATTTGCAGATCACTGCATGCAAAAAGCTCAAAACTGTGTCATATCCATTTTGTTCAACCCAAGAGCAACCTGYGACGTTCATATTTCATGCTTTAAATATATATATCTCCTAAATTTTAGTCTCCAGCATTACAACTACACAATTTCTGAGCCTACTATGCTTATATATGTTATTTCAAGCTCAGATTATTTAGAAATCTTTACGATATTTGAAAGTAAGCCATGCGTTAACCAACAGGAGATCAGAAACATCATAACTAAGGTCAAGAAGCTAGAAAGGCAAGTAGAAAGGCAAGGTTCTCCTTCTGTTACCTGCATGCATACAAATAACTCACCTGCKGCAAAGCCAAAAGAGGGTATGGGAAGGAAACTGGATTTTATTGTACAAGTATTCTGCCCTATTTGTTTCATTTAACATCATAACCTATGGGATATCTATATAAATAAAGGTTACATTACGCCCATAATAGATTGYTTTAAGAAGAAGGCTGCAATTGCTCCAAATATGATGCTATTAATATTGATCAGAGTCCCAGTTTCCTTTGATCTGAAACCTAAAACCACTTCTATTCTTCATTTAATTATATTGCTCTTCTACTGGGATCACTGRTAAGAAAGATTCATTTCTGAGTTGATCTAAGCTAACAGCAGCCACCAGTAGCCTTGGCTCTCTGCATTGCTTTCAGGTTACTCCAAACAATACAATTGTTACAGTGCTGTTGGATAAAGCTGGATGCCACGGCTGTCAGTGAATATGCAATCCGGCAGCTTTTGGCAGCTGGAAAAAAAAAATGAGAGTGATTTTTAACTCTGGGGATTAGTCCCCAGAGTTCATATGCTGAAAAGYTCTCCATTACCAGGAGAAAGCCATACTGACATGGCTTTCTTCAGCTTGCATTTCATCTGAGCTACTTTCAGAAGGGGTGTCTCGGGCCTGCAGCTTACCAAGGACAGGCTTCTTTTTCAGAGTCACAGTGTTGAATTGAATAGCAGAAGTGGTTGCCAAGGCTTTGCTCTGTACTGGGGTGCTGGTGCTCTTCCTTATTTGCCCTCTSGTCCTGGTCTTTAGGTTTATGTGATGGTTGGACACATTGGCCAGGGATCTCACCCAGTCAGAGAGGCAGGGCACGGGCCTAGCAGCCAGGCACACGTGGTCCAGGCCATGACACATTGTCCACAGCCGTGGCAAGGCCCCAAGAAAGCTYTAAGAAGCTCCTGGGAATAACTGAAGTGGGAATTTCACTTTAGTGGGACCGAAGTCCAAAGACTRAAGCTGTGTGAGAGGCACAGATCCTCCAAAACTGACTCTAGAAGAGGTACAAAGATTAGATGGAAAGTTGAAGTAAAACTGATGGATAGCAAAACAGAAAGTTATGCAAAGCCAACAAGAAATACTCAGAGATGAAGAAAAATAAATAAATAAATAAATAAGCCAGACAGAAGAGGACAAAAAAAGAAAAAAAGAAAAAAAGAAGAAAAAAGACAGGGTTAAGCAAAAACAAAGGGAGAAGACTACAATCAGAGATCCAAATCAGAAAGCAAAGGGAACCAAATGGGTTTGAAACATAGAAACTAGGCTAGAATTCTCCAAATTTCAAACTCCAGTCTGTCTTATGCTCAGGATTTCAATATTAAAAAAGAAAGTATTTCTAAAGTGATAAGTGATACACTATTTAAGATAACAGTTCATTTAAGTCAATAATAATCATAAGTGAACATTTAAAATAGGAYTGAGAAGCAAATTTTGTGTTTTATTAATGATTTCCTTATCTTTACAAGTGGTCTCTGCCYGCACTTCTTGCTTCCTATACTGCCATAAAGTTATTAGATTACTCAACTTAAAAAAAAWGTTTTGTATAAGAAAATTATACAAGCCAAATGAGCATGTATTTCTAACACTTCTCAGTTCTCATTACTGCTTTTTAAATTTCATTTTATTTCCATTTATACATGAGTCAAAATACTCCTATTATTTAAAAGAATAAGTGTATATACACACACACACGCAACTACCTACAAAGTATAATGCATATTGGTACATTTGACAGAGAAAAAAAAACTTGCAAAGTCATAGAAATTTAAACGTGAGGTATATTGACAAAATACTTTAAGAAACTTCTGAAAATAATTATTTTAGTAAGCTGTAATTTCTAGGCATAGTCCTAAGAAAGTGATTTTACAGGAACTGAAGCAGCTCTTGAGATCTTAATGCAACTCTTGAGGTCTTAACGACGAACTCTTGAGTCTTAGTTATGACTCCTAAAATCAAATATTTTTACTATCCACCGATGAAAAAAAATTGTAAACAACTAATTTGTGAATCCTGTCTGTTTACAGCTCTTCAACTGGGAGGGGACTGTAGAACAACTGCAGGTTGACTTTGATATATGGTATGAGTTTTGTAACATCCTCATAAAATATGTACTGTTCAAAAAACGATCCAATGTATTCCTCAGTAACGCAAACTGGAACTCCTTTTTTCAAGCAGACAAGGAGAAAAAAAAAAAAAAAAAAAAAAAAAAAAAAAAAAAAAAAAAAAAAAGAAAAAACCTCTAAACCAGCTCCAAAGGCAGTTAAACAAATTGCTACTTGATAGTTCTAACTTATTCCCTGGCATCTCTGCCAAGATGAAGTACTGCATCTTCTAAACAAAATTACTACACAAGTACCATGAAGGAAATACATATGCAGAAACCCTTTAAAAGGAATAGTGTTTATAGGTAGTGTTTAGCTTCAATCAGAGCAGGAGATGGAGGAAACATTTCAAAATGTCACATCTTGCTAACAAAAACATAGTACTCTAAAGGTTTCTAAGAGAAAGAATGCAGAAGGAGGTTGCTAGTGCTGTTTTTGTTTTGCTGTCAGAGCACAGCCAAAACACATTTGTAGTTGAGTGAATGAGCAACAGAAAAAAAAAAAATCTCCAGCTGGGAACATGTGCTCTGTGATATTTAGGCAGGTCCATGGTGGCTGTCTACGTAGTTAGCCAAATTCTGACAACGTGCTCTCACCTGGCCCAACTCTTGAAGTGTGCCAAAGCAGATAGCAAATTTATATATGTAACTACACTCCTCTTCTAAAAATCCAAACAAAGCTTTCAAGGATTCCTCAAATTCTGAGAAGTTCACACACATAACATTGTTTTATATTCAATACAACTCTTTCAGTTTAGAAGTTTTCACATGCAGTCAGACACTGCATAAATAGAAACTGGCAACCCAACTATGACTACTCCTCCTTAAAAACCTCATAAACCTTCTCTTCAAAGAGATTTATGAATAATGTGAACTAAATAATTCATGGCACTGCAGATGCCAGTCCAAATAGCCTCTTCCTTTTTAAGGTTTCAGTTTGTAGATGCATGATCAAAAGCCTTCATCAGTCATGATAGTGGCATTTGTACTCACTCCAAACAAACTGTATTTGCATCTGAATGTTTTTCATTGAAATGAGATATATAATATGCCAGCCAAGTTCCAACTAAAAGCCGTTTTATGCTATTTGAATTCAGTCAAATTAAAAGCTGAATGCAACCTAAAAGGTCTACTCTCAGAACAGTAATTTGATACATCATAAATAAGAACCTTTTTTTTTTTTTTTTGTTAGAGTATCTCAGCATTTGTCTAAAAATTTTAAACTGCATCTTAACAGTGCATGGCCTCTTGGGGAATAATAAAGGAAAGCCTTGTATATAAGGTAATGAAATAAACAGTCTCTCACACTGACACCAGTTCAAAAATTGCACTTTACACACTTACATAAAAACAAGTATGTAAAACTAGTTGCTACATAAAGGCAATATCAACTTGTAGGAAAACAAGAACTAAAAAGAACTAAGCACATTTGTAAGTAAATGGATACCAAAGATAAACTGTCAACCTGTTTTATTAATCATATAAATAAAGAAGGCAAGAATCATTCYTTTCTACTTCTATTGTTCAGTTGTGTTAATACCTTTAAAAATATTAATAGGAGAAAAAAAATAAAAGAAAAAAGAAACCAGTATATAAAATGCACAAGATGCATTTTATATGCATATACAGAATGCACAAGAAATCACAGGAACTTCACCTTGCATTTCAGGACTTCATGTTGGCAAGAGAAAATTGCAGGAGAATCAGATTAAAATTCCTCTTCTTGCCAAGGAGAGTTAAATAAGAAAATAAATACAAGTCCTCTAAATTGAGGTTAATACCCTTCTTAAAAAGGCTATTAAAAGCATAAAATGCCCTTTCATCATGAACCTTAAAAGGGGATAAACATGATAATTATTGTTAATTGTCAGGGGCTTTGCTGTCAATCTTTTTAAAGAGAAGTCTTTTTACTATATTTAACTATGACAGAGGCTGATGGAAGAGGGAAGAGATACTGATCATGATGCCATATTGAAAGATGCCAGAATTCAATCTTGTAGAAGGTTACAGTTTCTTTTTGGATAAAATATATTAACTATTCAGAAACAGAGTCCCATTAGCTAGTTATCCAACATGCAATAATCTCGTTGAAGTCTTTGTTTTAAAGTACCTAATTTCAATTATGTAATCAGTGCATAGTAATGTAGTATGTAGTATGTAATCAGTGCATTATGTAATCAGACAAAGTACATGTCTTGAGCATAATAACCTTCAGGTAAAATGCCATAAATACTACAGATAGCACTTAATTTATATACAAACTATTCAAATATTTGGAGAATTTTTGATTTCACCATGTCATGAATTTTGACACAAAAACCTAATCTGTAAGTAATAATTGTACAAGAAGATGAACGCACTCCAGAAATTAAGGCAATTCCAAAGCATCAAGGTAGAAGCTCCACCATAAAACACCAGGGAATAGCCTGTGGCAGACTAGGACAGCATAACACCAAGACTGTGAATCTTAATGCATAAAGCCAAGGAATAAAACTGGAGCAACATATATTGAAAGATGACAGTGATGAGGGCAGATGTAGAAAAATGATTATCAACTTCAGACCCCTAGAGCAGCATGAAGGAAATCACATCCTTGTGTTCTGGGAAATAAAACACGCAACTTGGATAGAAATAAAGACAGGCTTTAATTATCTAAAAGTAAATTGGGAGCAACCCATGATAATTCAGAAGTGGTGTTATTATAGAACACAATGCAGAGTTAATTCAGAAATCAGTTTGTTCAAAAACATCAACAGCTGGGTTTAATAATAGACACAATGAATCAGAAATGAAGAAAAGCTTGAGACAGAAGATTATTGAACAATTCTAATCATATTATTAGATTTACAACTAAACAATGGGAAGGAGCCTTTAAACTAGAATTATTTAAATAATGGAAAACAATTTCAATTGGTGAGCTGCAAGCATATGAAAAATAAAGGTTCCTGGCATTATTTTGAGTAGTTCTATTTKAGAGATGTTTGGTTATTCTGTTGGCAGGGCAAAAGCCAATTTTCCAATTACTTTCCTTCTGTCCAAAAAAACCCTCTTAGGATAAGACTAAAATATTGTTTGAATAAAAAAAAAGTGTTAGTGTAAGCAAAAGATCTTAATTACAGTGTTATATTCTGGTACTTCTAGTCATACACAGTAGCAGCTCCTTCTGCAAGTTCTCTCTCTGTTTTTACAATTCTCATATAGTAGATGCTTACATTCTAGGATGGTTGGCAACAGGGAAGAGTGGACTATCAGATCATCAAAAACYGGCACCACTGGCAAAGCAAATGTAGTAGTTGACTGCAAATTTAGTTAGAATGATCAGATATTTCATTAGGAGAATTGTAAAATTAACCTTTGTACAACAAACACATGGCCTCATTTTACATATGAAAAAAAATATACATGTAAAGTAAATATATCTTGTTTTGCTAATTTAAGAGAGAAGTATAAAGCTATGTTGTTTGGCCAAATCACAGCAAGACAGTAAAGTATATATGGGCAAAATATGTTCATTGACGTGGGAGGCTGTTACTAGTTACTTATCTAGCTAGAATTATACTTTAAAACTACAAAATATTTTCCTACACATTTAGGAATGTGTAGGAAACCATTTATCTTGGTTGTATTGATAAGGATGACAATACTTATWAGTGATTAAAATAAGATGAATGTCAAACATAACCTTTCTTAATATATGCATCAGGTTTTCCTAAGAGGACAGATTAACTGTAACTATTAAAATACCTAAATTAAGTTTGATGATATCATGTAGTCAGTGAATGGTTCCAGATAGGCCCAGAACACTGACAGTTGTTGCTAAAATATATATATAAGCAAAGAAGGGAAATAAGTGCTAGGAAACTCTATTTCCAGGCTTATCTATGAATGGCCTATCTGTCTTGCTCAATCCTACTTTTCTTCCAAGGCATTACTGTATTCCCAGATAAAATGAGGTGAATGATTCACAATTTTTTTATTTCATTAAAAAAAAGAATAGTTATTCTTTTAACTGATCAAAGGGAGCCATCACAAAATAAAGTATCTTCCCAACTTCTTACAGAACAAGATTTCTCACTAGATATCACTGTTAACAGCCACTGCCCATAGCATTTAGCTGACAGGTAGAAATGAAGATCTTGGTTCTCTCATTTAATGATGCCATTGTAATGATGCCAATGATGTCTATGCTCTACTAGCTGCAGTCCTGTGTTTGGGAGAGCTTTCGGGTACCTCTGCTTGGTTCTGCCGCTCTCACGATGCTGCAGAGTAGCAGCATAGCCTGCCTAAACAACCAGGTAATCACTTAATTGGCAGTAAACTGATTAACATCATCAGCAAAACATTTTCATAGCATTAGTTACTTTAGGACTCATTTCCAGTAATAATGGAAGTAGTGCTAGGATGAGTAAAAGGAAGAGAAACAAAAGGTAGTGATTCACAGTATGGTTTGAGATGCACACAAGGCATTAGCTCAAGGTGATCCTTTAGTTCAAATKAATTTTTTTCCCCCCTTTGCTTTCTTTCACCCACAACAGAGGCAWGCATGCAGAAGGGAAGGCCAGCATAGTATTTTCTTCGGATAGCCATTATTTTGGTAAGCTGCAAATTGAAATTATTTTTTCAAGGAGAACAGCTTGTAAATCCAGCATTTTACCTACCAAGAAATACTAAGTATCAACTATTGTATGCAAAATACTATTTAAAACTATAATTTCAAAACAGATGTTCTTCACTCCTCACGGAGAAGCTTGACAGTAGATTAAAATAAAAAGAAAAATAATGCTGACAAAAAAAATCACAAGTAAAAATAGTAGTATCAGATCTGTGAGAAATAGTCAATAACTAACCATAGTATAAATGTCTAGGATCTGAAAATATCTTATAGCAAACATATATATTTTCTGAAAGCATTAAACAATATTTGACTCTTGGTAATTTTATATTTTATTTTTCTGATATGGAAACTGCAAATGGGAGTAGTTTCCCCAGAAAAAGTACCACATAACTTCCATATTTTACTACAAAAAAAAAAAAAAAGAAAAAAAAAAAGGTTGACAAGCTCTTTTTGTTTTTATTCATCAGTGACCTGGATGAAGGGGTAGAGTGCAGGCTCAGCAAATTTGGTGATGATACCAAATTCAGAAGTGACTGATACCCCAAAAAACTGTGCTGCCATTCAGAGGGACACTGACAGGCTAGATAATGAGGTTCCTCTCTATCCATTTGAGTTCTCTTGCTTGTTGAAGCTCTGTTACTTCAACAGAGGCAAGTACAGAGTCCTGCACATGAGAAGGAATAACTCCATGCAGCAGCACAGGCTGAGGCATGACCTGCTGGAAAGCATCTCTGCAGAGAAAGACCTGGGAGTCCTGGTCAACAGCAAGTTAACCACAAGCCAGTAATGTGCCCTCATGGCCAATAAGGCCAATGGGTTCCTGCCTGCATCAGGAGGAGTGTGGCCAGCAGGTCGAGGGATGGGATCCTGCCCCTCTCCTCAGCTCTGGTGAGGCAACATCTGGCACATCGAGTGTACTTCTGGCCTTCCCGGTACAGAAGGGACATGGAGCTACTGCAGCAAGCCCAGCAATGGCTACTAAGATGATGAATGGCCTAGGGCATAACTCTCCTGAGGAAGGGATGAAAGACGTGGGGCTCTTCAGCCTGAAGAGAAGATTGAGAGGGGATCTTGTCAATGTGCATAARTATTTGAAGGGAGGATGTAAAAAGGATAGGGTCAAGCTCTTTTCAGCAAGCAATAGCCAGTGACAGAATGAGAGGCAATGGGCACCAACTGAGCACAGGATGAACATGTGAACATGATTTGATTTTTTTTTCTAAACTGTTAGGATGATAGACCATGGGACAGGTAGCCCAGAAAGACTGTGGAATTCCCATCCTTGGAGATGATCAAAACATCACTGGGAACAGTCCTGGGCAGGGTGCATAGATTGGACTAGCTGTTCTCCAGAGGTCCCTTTCAATTTCAGCTATTCTGTCCTTCTGTGATCGCTCTTTCTCAATAGCATGATTTGAGCCCCCAAACTACCACATGCCATCTCAGACTGTCATTGTAACATTCAATAATTCATTTGAACAGTAATAAGTGCCTTTATCATGGAAAGATGGAATCCTACATAGTTCATTCAGACACAGAAAGCTACTTGTTATTCTAGATTTTTGAAAGTAATAAAGCATCTCACACTAAAAAGAATATATATAAACCAGACTGATAAATCTGCTTTTAAAGCCTGAAGTCAGGTTAAGTGCACTGATGTCAAAAGCAGTCATAATAAATAAATCTCAACATTARCCCCAAGTAATTGAAAAATATAGAATTCAGAGCATTGGAGAAAATAAGGACATAGCAGTAACAGGAATGAAAAAAAAATCACCAGGAGATAATCATCTTGACATGATACATTCTTCATTAATAAGCTTCTTATGCTTGAACTGCAAAAATTTAGAATGATACAAATTTAGGCCAGAGTGAAATTTGGAAGTGAAATGACYCTAAACCTGAGATGTTGCCAGACTGAATGTTCCCATCCCCTGTCCCTCCTCCAAGCACTCACGCCGGCACTCACATCTGCCAATCCTCACTTTTTTTCCAACTATACAGAGACAGATGAAGAAACTGATCCAGCTGAAACTAATTTGTCTTTTTTTCAGATTCAGTTCTCGTTGCAAATCAGCGTACATCCCGCCTTCCTTCACTGAATATGCTTATAACTACTTCATGCTTCACTCTCAGGAAAGGCCATTCTGCCCTCCTCTTATGAGTTTAACCTAAAACTATTACATTACATGCATTACAGTTCTCATCAGAAACACTAAATAGTCATCAGATATAATGTACACCTTATAAACAGAAATTAATACTAACATGCCAAATAAAATTGTATACAACTTGAAACTTTCAGGATCTGCACATAGGAGATATTTAAGATCAAATTAATGAACTACAGGAAATTGCTGAATTTCATAGAAGCTTAAGGTTTTATCTTTAAAAGAAGAGACATACTTTAGAAAGACCAAAAAGAGCTGCTACTTAGAAGCTTATTACATACTGCTTTTTAGAGTGAAGTGGTCTAAAAGGAGGAGGAGGGAGAAAGCTTACTTTATACACACACAATCGACCRATTGAATTATCAACTATGCTTATGAAGGAACTAACAATATAATTAAGGAAAAAGTGAACTATCCAATTTCTTTTGAAAATTATTCCCCAAGTGTGAACGATCTGTTTCTATGAAATGGTATTAAGTTCACAACAGCAAAAAGGAGCTACCTTTCTAAGATTGTGTTTAATTAATTTACTGGAGTCACTGCTGTGAAAGTTCATTGAGACAAATATTAAAGCTGTTTTTTAAAAGGGTTGGATAATTTTCTGATGATAAACAACACTGGCAGCTTTGTAAGCAGAGACAATGATGTAACAGTAATTAAATCTCATGCTTCAGGGTATAAGTAGAATCCCTCTGCCCTAACTACAGCATCAGCTGTTACTAATAATATATTTTTTTCATACTATGTATGTAAATTCCCAGGTGAATTATGACATCTGATCCTCYTCCTAAGCTACTCACCACAGCATCTGTATTTCCATGTGTATTTCCTGCACAGCCATCAGAAAAAGGAAAAAGTGAACCAAGTCGCTCTCAAGCTACCATTACCAATTAGCCTTTATATGACTCCAAGAAACCATTCCTTCATCACTATTATACACACAAAAATGTTAAGTCATTTGCTGGGGGAGGTGGGGGGAGGGAGGGGAAGAGAGAGAGAGAAAATGTTAACTTGGACAACAGGAGAAAAGACAGACTTTGTGAAATTTATTTTCCAAACTTCCTGAAATCCTATACTATTGATAGGATTATTCATTACATATTGACAGAGTAACGGAGACCAGAGAAAGACCACAGAATGGAAGTTAGTGCACAAACAGATCATTAAACATTTTAAGTGAACATTGAAGACCTGACAAGATACTTTTATTTAACTGCTACAGGGAATTTCATAGGTTTTAAGAGGCTATTTGAGCACATAAAATACTGCATTTATGAATTTCTTCCTGCTCTAAATATCCTTACCTTGCTCAGTGTCCAAACTTTTAAACAAGCTAAAATCTCAGAAAACATGAATAAAAGACATTAATCCAGCAAAAACATTAAAAGAGAAAAGGAGAGGAAGCCAGCAGAAAGATGTAGGAAAATATTTAACAAAAATTATACCTAGTGTCAATGTACATCCAGSATCTGGAAATTTAATAAAAAACTAGATATCTATGAAGCACACTTTAGAATACCTCATAGAAAGAAAAAGTAGGATTAAGTGTGAGAAGGATGAAAAACCTATCCATGTTAAGTTTATTAATATGAATTTACATGCAATTCAAGAGAATTTTTAGAGATTTGTTAAAGAAATAAAGCTTTTGAAGAGATTTAACATACTAACACTTTTTAGCATCTATTTTTCATATATATATATACACACATAACACAAGCTTAGATTCAAAATATCAAAAGTTATTAATAATCTTTTTAGAAGTAGTGGTACAATAAGGCTACTGGAAACCACTAGGTCTACACATTTATCCATCTCCAAATGACAAACATTCAAAATTAGAGCATTAAGCCAGTAACATACAGAACTATTAGTAAAGTGCCATGTCACACTTCTCAATAACCACATTTACTACTTTGCAGTACAGTCACTCAAAAGACAATATTTGGGAAGAGCCATAGCCAAGAGGCAGCCAAACTACTCCCAAAACCAAGCTGTGCTACCTGTGCTTTTAGCGTAGCGCTACTGAGTCATTTACCAGTAAGAAACCAAAGCCGAACATGGGGTGGGTCTTCACCAAGACCAAATTCCTGGCATTTGTCAGCAGCAGAGCCAGGCAGGGGCACACGAGCCCGGCTGCTTCTTTCTGTGGCCGAGTGTGGCCAGGAGAAGAGGGCCACGTGCTCTTCTCGTGAGCGAGTGGCAGCGGCAACGCTCACTACAAACAGGTTGCATAACTCTTGTAACAAGGGTCTGCGTCAACCTATTTCCAGTCAGATGCAGTGCTCTCCCRTGCCCCCAGGATTTCAAGGGCTGCCAGATACTGCCACACAAGGATAACAGCCTTTCAGAGCTGCTTTGCCTCCGCTTTCTGCATTCAAGGGACAGGAATAATATCAGTGCTTGGTCTTCATGGAATAAAAGTAAAGTGGACAGCTTCTCACTGTAACATTTCTCACCTCTGCCACATCAGACCAAAGGAAAAAAAATACAGTGAATTGTTAAATAGAGAGCTCTTCCAAGTTTCTTGTATTTTATACTCTTAAATTAAATCTGATTATCTGCAATGTGAAAAGAAGCCCTTTTATTGTAAATGAGATTTTTGTTATTAATGACAGACTTAGCTAAAATAGATTAACAATCATCCTAATATCATCCATTGGCTTTTAGAGAGAAAATTCAAAATTACTATCAGAGATGTGTTATAGAAGGCATCATTAATAGCCAACACCAGAAGCAGGGCTTGTTCACTTCATTTTCTTAACTATGTACTTCATGAGCAGAGTTAAAGCATTTTCTGCTATATCATTATTTTGATTTATCCTAAGAATTTGATTTTTTTTTTTTTTTTTTTGTAATGCAGAATGAAAATACATACAGACATTGAATTTTAGTGGTATAAATGGTATGTTATTGTAGGAAAGGACTTCAGAAGGCTTCTGGGTAACATGGTGAAAGTGAGCCTGCTTTGGGCAGGGGTTTAGATGAGATGACCTAATATATGGAAAGAGTTACATGATTTTACTATAAAAATTAGGAAATGAAAATGGATTAATGGAGTGGCATGAACCTTGTTCCAAAGGCTCACAAAGAGCCTTTGCAAGTGCGCAGGCAGGGCTGTGTAGCAGAATACCCGTGCTGCCCTGTGGCTCTCCAGAACACATTGGCATCCATCCAGACTCATCTCACCTTTGTAATTTTTGCTAAAACGTGAGGGTTATTTCTGTTGCATTCAGCCTGGTGACAGAAAGGTGAACTTGAAGTCTGGCGCCACAGCACAGAAGGAGGTTTTTCACCACCAATAGAGTATTAGAGATTTATTTGCTATAATAAACTGTGTAAACATGCTACCATGGCATCCTTTGAAGAGTCTAGTCATGCCAAGCCCATCATCAGAGATCTCATTATGACAGTCTGACCTTGGACAGCAAGTTTTTTGKTTTTTTTTTACTTTAATTTCTTTAATTAAGGGAGAGCAAACGCTAAAACAGGTTGACAGAGAGGTTTAAGATTCTGTTTTTAGACATAGAAAATTCATCTGAACAAGACCTAGAGTAACCTGATCTAATTTCACAATTGCACTTACTTTATTCAGAAGGCAGAGTGAATATTTCCAGAGGCTCTTTCCAATCTAAGCTATTCTATGATTAGTTCAGTCAAAAATCAGTAATTTGACATGGAGCTAACTTCACATGTAGTAATCTCATATGCAAGTCTGCACGTATATACAAGATAGCTTTATCTTAGGTATTTCATAGGAGGATGCATGCTCAGACAAGAGTTTTAATGTGGCAGAAAATAAATGTTTTAATCTCAGCATATCTTGACACTCCTAATACTTTGATTATACTGATTATTCATAATGCAAATATAAAAGATAAAAACTAGCTCTGAAGTTAGGAATAGAGCTATTTCAGGGGACCAGGAGTTAAATGGGCATGGAAAGTCAAGTGAGGCTGGTGCAAAAGGAACCATCTTTCTTTTTTCCCTCCTTCCCCCGGTTGTAAATTAAAGACTATTAATAAAAAACAAAAAAAACTTCAGTCATACATACAAACAGCTTAGTAGACAGGTGATGTGCAATAGAAGAAACCTCATGGTTCCAGTCACAGATTAAGGAGAAATAATAATTGTACTAGCTATGTAACATTTGCAAATAAGTTAACTGTGGTTGAAATTTTGAGCAACTTCTCCATTTTAGAAGGTATAATAAAGTAGCTCATGTTAAGGATAATTTCGCGGAACTTAGCAAATTAAGTTATCCGATGGTGGCTAAAGAGCTCACAGCAAAACTGTTGAATTGCACCAACTCTGCCAATGTAGCAGGAATGTGATGGGGAAGCAACGAGTGCTGTCCTCAGGAGCAAGGCAAGGAAGTGGGAAGGAAGTCTTGTGTAGACAGGGTAGTCTCRTTCCACTAAGAATTTCAACAACACCAAACTCACTTAAAAAACAATATCTTTGCAAAACTCACCTCGCTGACAGTGTAAAGAGCTGATACCCTACAGATCTCACCTGAAGGCTCTGGAAAGATCACCTCATAAGGTGATCCATAGCAAAGTCATGTACGTCTCCCCAAAGGACAGAGCTCAGTACTRATGAGTTGAACAGGGATCATGAAGGACACCTGACCAACTCCTCCACCTGGACCTCCTCTTACCCAGGACGTTGGACTCGGGTAACTCCTTGCAAGGTTGAGTCTCCCCTATATGTCCAGGGTGATGTAACGCTAGGACATTTTTTCCTGGAACAAGCAGTGTACTAGTTGTTATTTACTAATTGATAAGCCAATCCCTATAACAATCTCAACAGTTAATGGTGGATGCTGTTATCACAAAGATCTTATGATGGTGAATAAAATCAACTAACTACAGCTCAGTGGTTGTTGCCCTTCTGGATTATTTTACTGTCTCCTTTAGCAAGCTAGCACAACACCATCCCAAACCTTGGGAAAAGGCTTGGTAATCTTCAAAAACAGGAAGCTATGACAGTCTTGCAGTGTCCTGCACCACCATGCTTTTTCTCAATATCCTATTGTCCTTTAATACTTTAAGAGGCTAGTTTGGATTTTGCCAATGCAGAAGTTACTAGAAAAATATTTAGAAATGATTGAAACAGGATTGAAACGGTTACAGTCCATGATGCAGTAAAGAACAAGTAAATAAAATCAATTTTATTTCTTATAAGCACTTATAAGGATCTCTTTCCCATAGTTTTAAAGGTAAAAACATACTGTCACCACAAACACATATTGCCCACTGTTTCAAATGTTGGCTTTATTCATGCATTTTACCTGTTAGACACTCAAGTCAGCCTTCTCATGCCAAATACAGAAGAGAAGCAAAAACACAGAAGGCAACATTGCTGGACATGACCTTCCATTATGCTCATATTCAAATGCATCTATGTTATGTACAATAAACTACTCAATTATTCTATAATATCTCCTCAGTACATTTGATATAAGCAAATTGTTTCCATCATTTGCAAACTATCATTTACAAGGGTACCCTTCGTTAAGTTTCTCCCTTTTACTCCACTCTATCCCAAATATACCCTTCTGTTATACTACTACTTCATGTTCTATTTCTCTAAGAAATAACATTCAGGTTGCTGACCTTCAGGACTGCAAACTGTATACTGTTCTTCATGTCATATGTTAAATTACAGATGCTGAGATTGTGTTTTTCTTTCCATGCAATTGTAACTAAAAAAATATAATATGTTAGAATTTTAAAGGAATTTATCRGAGCAAGTACAACAGGATCAATATTTTATGTTTGAAGTTATTAAATTTCTACTAAAGAACCTATTYATCAAAGAGACCTACACATGTATTCTTCCCATTTTTAATCTCTTAAGACATGCAGTGCATTATACGAATAAGTCAGAAAACCCAAGAAAAATATCCCTGCAAATGGTTATGGGTGGAAGTTTAACAGTTGCATTGATTAAGCACCTCAAATATATTGGGCTTGGACAGAAATGGTCCCCTGCCCTTTGAAATCAATGCAAGATGAATCTACTTAGACCTCTCTTCACATGATATGGAACTGCACTGCTGGGAGTAAAGAGAGTAGGTCAGGTACTCCCCTTTGCTATGAAGGGGGACCTATGCAGTGTGTCTGAGTGCAGATCTGGCCAACAGGCAGCAACATACTTTCAATAAATTTTCCACAGTTCTACGTGGTATTTCTTTTGCTTCAAATGCACTCTTACACAACACAGTTTTAGACCTGCACTAATTTTTCCACAGAGTGAACGATGTCTGGAAGTGCTGTTAGAGCTATCCTCTACCTATGAAGGGCACCAGAGTCTCTCAAGAGAGACTCAAAGCTTTTTGGTTTTGCTTCTTAGGAAGGTTGGAGTGAGGGAGGGTGAAAAATAAGGGTGAAAAATAATATAAAATAAAAGCAACTCCCACTCAGGTTTGCCTAAGCTTTTTGGCAATGTCTTCAACTCTCATCATAAGAAATAAGGGAAATTTCAAAGGCTGAAAATTCAGATCACTCAGTCAAATATGACCTTTCCTGTTTAGACCAACAAATGTGTTATTGTGGTCATTTAGACATTTGTGTCAATTAACTTACAGAACAGGGGTCATGATATTCTTGAATTTTCTGAGAAGCTGTGCAAAAATAATTAAACTAGGTATAAGTGATGGGAATGCCCTTATTTTCTAAATCAGTTTTCATCTGACCAGTATGTCATTTTCTTTAAAAATAAAAAAAAAAGGGTCTTTAATTTTAAATTATAACCAAGGTTGCTTTCAAATTTGTTTAAAAGCAATGTAAGAAAGGAAAGGTATTGTTCCACTTCAAACAGAACTAATGGTATTTTGCTGGGATAAATATCAGCTTTAAGGAATGTATGCACAATGACCAGAAAATGAACCTATTAATACATCACGGAGCTGAAGCTAGCACTGTTAATGGGGAACCAATGCCAGTTTATGAGCTGCACTGCGAATTTCTACTTGTGACGTATACAAAGCTTTCTGTCAGGTCACTGGGCAGTGGGGGTAAGCTTGCATCTAGTGAATGCTCTATACACATTTATAATTATGTAATTTATTTATACAGTAATTACATTGTATTTATATACATGCACATATGTGCAGCACAGAGGGACAAGCATCACGTGACTGTCATCTCTAAATGTACAGTCTTTAGACTAGCCATATATGAATGGAGATGTTTCATAGTTTTTTTCCTGGGGCGGGGGGAGATCAACTTGAATATTTTGCAGTTGGTCAGCTAGTATCCCACCTTTGAATACTGCTTAGCAGCACATACAGGATGACGACATATGAATATTCTTCATTTGGAAAGCTGAATATTTTGAAGAACAGATTATCACATTCAGCAAAATCCACTTAATCTCCAGTGAGTAAAATCCTCACTTTCTCATTAAATCGCACTAACTTTACAGATGGAATCTTTTCTCACTTCACCTGAAGCACTAAGTTGGCAAGAAATCACAAGCTCACCTAAATACGCTTGCAGTGGCACGTAGCTTTATTTCCCAGATCAATCAGTGTTCATGATGCACAGCTTCTGACACCCGCATTAGCACAATTTATTGTAGTAACACTGACCATGATTAATTTTCCATCATATGTACTTGATATTGATGCAAATTACRTATTAATGACACACTTTAATGAAAGATACTATTTAATGTAGGAACAGCACTAAGTTATCCCCATACACATTTGCAATCTCTTCTGATATTATGAAGAATTATTTAATATACTCAGCTAAATGATTTTTCTAAGATAGCAGGTAATGCAAGCTGCTAAAGAGAATATGCTGGACTTGAAAAGGATATGCTAAAGCTATCAGTTAACTGGGGGGTTGGGAGAAGAGAGGAGGGAATAAAGGGATGTTCAAACAAAGCTGATTTTCAAAGGAAAGTAATACCATTTTCACACATATTTTGTACTGAGAGTATTTATAAAAACAACTAACATGCACAAGTAAATGGCATAATATTAACATAATAAAACAAACAGGGTCACTCACAAAGTCCAGCAGATTAGGTCTCTCAAAAAAGAAACTAATCTTGGGGCTAGAACGTCAAAATCTTCCAAGTATGAAAATTACAAATCATTATTACTTCCTTATTATGTACTAAACTATGATCTATAATATATCCCTTTATTCTTAAGGTAATAAACCAAGAAATGTTTCTATTCCAATACAAGGGGAAGTTTTATTATCTTTAGAATAAACAACTGTTTATGGAACTATTTTTCTGGACTAGAAAGCATATCAAGGACTTTATGGGGTGTTGGAGGGATTAATTCAGTAGTTATCCTAGTAAGCACCAGCTTCCATCATTTCATTATACTCCATCACTTCATTAGGACATACACTTTTCTGAAAGAGCACAAAGTTTCTATTGAAAGAAAAAAGTCAAAATATTATAAAAAAGTAATTTTATAAAGCAGCAACATGAGGAAAGCAGTAAAAGCCATTAGAACTCAAGTGCCAGCAAGCTTAAAGTGGCAGAAACATGCATAAATCACAACACAATAAGTTGCTCCAAGTCTGTAGCCTGCAGCCAGACAGGGACTGTGAGAAGTAGGTGTTGAGACAACAGCCAAGAGGCATTCTGCAAAGGAAATAACTGCATGTGCCTTTTCAGTCTGACAGGAAAAGGAGGCCATGCAGCTTCAGCTCCGAGTTTAACAGATCATTCTTGGCCAGCACCAACATCTCCTGAGCCTGCGATCCAAGCCAAGGGATCATCATGTTGGAAAGGAGGAGGTGCAGCCACTGCCATGTCAGGCCTGACTGACACCTTGGCAAAGCATCTTCTGGTCTCCTCTCCTGCTATGGAGCTAAATAGTATTCCTACGCCCAGGCACAACTTATATATATCTCCATCCTTTATTTATTTATTTATTTTTTCATTAAAACAATTCTCTACGAGAGCTGGCAGAGAACTATATAGTGACTCTTAAACAACTAGTGATGTCCAAAGTCAGTTCTGCAGCTTTTGGATTTACTGATATCCTTCCTCCTTCGGGTCACTAAAGATATTTATTGTTGTTGATGTTTTTCTTCTAGTTAAATCAGATAAAAGATAAAAATCATTTTACTTGTGCTTTGGACACATGAACAGCAGCACAATCTTCTGCATAGAAAGTCACCATACATAAAAAATATATACTATTAAGTTAATTAAAAGATGATATTAAACTGTTTCTGGAAAGGGGTCTTTGATAATTCTTCCCATACTTAATGTGTAATTAATTTTTTGTTTTCTTGAGGATTACCAAAGAATCAAAGAGGATTTTAATAGTACTATAAAGTATTTGAAAATCATTTGAACATCATAAGCCCAGGATTTAAAAGAGATTGTAATACTATGAGTTGTCTTAATTTTTTTTCTTCTGAAAACTGGCTGATTTTACRGCTAAAAAACTCTTTATAGTCTATAATGCCAAAGTATGATATTGCACATTCCTGAAAATGCCATTATCATTTTAAGCTTCATGATTTGGCAGTTAACAAAAAATAATTATTTCAATAGGATAAATTTACAAAAAGTTGAGAAAAAATAGCATTAAAAACTGACACTTTTAGAATCCTTGTCAAGAAAATTCAAGCTTTAGTTGGCACTAGCACCACAGAAAGCAGGAGACCCAATTACATTTCACTCTTCACTGAAGATTTGATATGAGGATTCTTAATACAAGCGTTAGTTAATATTGTAACAGGCTTTTGATAATAGCGGTAAGATTTATAGTCCCCAAAACATCAAATGAACTTGTTTGAGCATCTACATATAAGTCTGTTTCTCTCTCCATCATCAAAATCAACAGGCAACAGATATTTCTCAGTAAGCCTGCTATCCCCTCTCAAGCTTCCAAACAAACTTTTCAACGTAAAACACATTGATCAAGGATACCCTAGGGGGAAAAATAGTTGTGAGTGGCAGGAAGACAACTGCTGGAAACATATATGCCTTTTCCTTCCTTAATAGCTACATAGAAGCTTCAAGGCAAGGAGATACGAAAACCTACTATGGGCATGAATTTCCTATTTTCCTCTGAAAACCAATTCCTTGTTGTACACACAAAATATTTTTCTGTTTCYTCTATGGAAGTAAGCATTATATGCTGTCATGGGTAGACCTGGAATAAGAGACATGTGAATGTGTATGCTTCAATATTTTAATAATACTTCCTTGGAAATTCCTATGCAGGACTAAACRATGACTTTTAAGTTAAATGCCATTTCTTACCCTAAATTTTTGTAGACAGTATAAGTCTTCAGTAAATAAAATAGGAATGTTYAGGAGTAATTCTTTTCAAATAAATTCAAATTGAAAAATCTCATAAAGGCATGCTCTTTCCTTTATTTATTCCTCCATGTTGATTAAAAAAGAAAAAAAAACCCAAAAACAAAACAAAAAACCCACATGTTTTCTTGGAGCAGATCAATTTTGTCCAATGATGGATGAAAAGGTCAAGTAGCCAAATGAGTGAGGAGGACAGGCTCCCTCTTCAAAGCTGTGGAGAGAGGAGAGATAAAACACAAAAACAAAACAAACAAACAGAAAACACCACTGCAGGTACAACAGGTATTTGAGACCCCATTGATCTGCTAGCACTGCAACCTTCTCTGCTGGCAGAGAACCTGACCACTGACATTCAGCAGCAATGGTCTGTATGTTCTTTTCTCTACATTAAGTGAATGGAATCATAGAATCGTTACGGATAGAAAAGCCCATAGATGAAGATCATAGAGTCCAACCATAAGCCCCTCAACATGTCCATAAGCACCTCATCTACATATTTCTTGAACACTTCCAGGGATGGTGACTACATCAGTTCCCTGGGGCAGCCTGTTCCTGTGCTTCATCTTCCTTGTAGAAATGTTTCCTGGCCCAACCTGAATCTCCTCAGCACAACTTGAGGCMATTTCTTCATCGTAATCAAGAATCAAGGTGGAAAATGCATTTCAATTAATTTTATAAAACATTTTTATCATAGAATGTTTAAGAAAAAAGTAGGGTTTTCACTGATGAAAGTAAAAAGTTCTGCTTTTAAGACTGCTCCTGTAAAACATAACTGAGGATCTCCAGACAATTCTAACCCCATCTGAGACTAGTATCTAACCTAGAGTTGATTGTACAGTGAAAAAAAAAAATCATGCTCATGAATGAAACTTTATTTGCAAGTATAGGAAGAAATTAACAAGCAATGATAAAAAAAAAAAAAAAAAAAAAAAAAAAATCTTGGTATCCTGACAGTTTGATAATGGCATCCTAAATTGCTGCAGGAGTAAAGCAAAGAATAACATTGGAAAATAGGCAAGGTTCTTCACAAGGACAGGGTCTCTAAACAGTTTTTGATGATTTAGTATAAATAATTGAAAACTCATGAGCCTTTTCTACTACTAGTGTAGAGTGCACAAACAAATCTGTCCCACAAATTTTTGATGAAAAAATGTCTGTTGTGAAAAACATCAGTAAACAAACCTGGATGCAGTTATCATATATAAAAGCACATTATCATTTCTACAAACATGAGTTTAAGAAGGTTTAAGAGGGTGGTTTTCATAACTCCAGGGCAGGTGGGGAGAGGAATTATTTACCATAAATTTTGATGAAAAAACTATATATATGCTTCTTGTCACCAAGATCTCAATCACACTAACACACACACACACTATTCAATGTACATGAAAAGCCCAATGACTTTCATATTTCAAAGTATTTTTTGTTGATGGAGAAGAACCATGTGTATTTTATATTTATTCATTATTTCAGCTTTGTCACCTTAAATCTTCACTTAATAATATCTGAGCCATTCTGGGCCAGAATGCTGAAATGTACATACATTTATGAAAAAAGTCTGAGATCTCAAAATTTCTATTAGTTTTATGTGCAGTCTTTGTTTGCAGTATCATTGAGTTCTGAATGACAACCACTATTATGTAACCAGCATACTATTCATGAAAATTTGCTGCCCAAATACAAAGACCAGGAGTTACAAGAACTCAGAGTAGTGGGCTCGCAGAAATCAGTAGTAAATTCATTTGGGTGAGCAAACAGTTGGCCCACTGCTGAGTACGTTTTCAAAAAAACATTCTAGAGTTATTATTGAAGGGTTTTCTCTTAAAGAAAAAAAAGAAAAAGAAACAGCTAAAACCATGCATTTTTATTTCTCAAACACCTAAAATTAACATTTTTTATATAACGTTGTCTTAGTTTTATTTAAAGCACAGCAGATATTACATACACTTGTGTAAAACAGCAAAGATTTCTAAAATAGATTTTTAAAAGTTTATTCAAAATATTTTAACAGGAAAATACATTTCCCTTAAGCATAAACAAGTTATCTGGTGACATCTGTTTATTACTTCAGCAAGACTACAACAGTTAAAAGTGCAGTTTATCAAATATGCAGCTAAAAAATAATTCAGGGAGCAAGAGGATTGTCTAGAATTTAGCATTTATATTTATCTAATAAGTTTCTTTTTTTTTTTTTTTTTTTAAGGCACTTCAGGGCTAAATTGTGAAACATATTTTAAATCCATGTTTTACTCAAAAGTGACCTACTCCCCCACCTTCTTCCACATAAGATCTAATTATTTTCTTGACAGAGTCTTCATTCCTTACTACTTTTTGTTCTTTGCTGAAGGCCAAAGCACTCTGACTTCTGTCTTTCATTTTGCACCTGCGGCCTTTCCAGAGGAAGGAAGGAAATGAACAGACACACACAGACTTCTGCTTTGCCTTTCTCCACCCAAACTTCTTTCTGTCTTTCCATCTTTTTACAGAAAAACAATAAAATATTAATTACTCTTACTTAAAGAATTACTGCTTGATTTCCCACTTTATTGTAATTCTAGCTGTGCCTCTCATTCCTTTCTAGAGTACAGCTAATCCGAGATCCATTTTTTTCCCCTCTTCTTCTCTCCTCTCTMTCTCTCTCTCTCAGCCTTGTCTTCCCTTTGGTTATTTAGTTATTTAACAACACTCCTTTCCGTGCTGTAAATTTTGTTTCAGTGATCTTAGTAGTGTCTCTTAATTTTACTCCAGTTCTTAGTAAGATCCSCTCAAGACTCATACCTCAGAACCACATAATCCTACCCACAAACTTAATTCATATAAGAATCCTAARTTCTTATTCCATCCATCTACTTCTCTATCTCAGTTCCTTCTAACTGGGTCCAAATTAAAGTCTCATTAACCTCTTCTTCTGGTCTTTGTACTGTACAAAGTACAGTACACTGTACTGTGTACTGTGTACTGTGGCCCAACTGAAGCTCTTCACTCTCCATCCTCCCTGTTCTTCCCTAGTCTCTGTTTTGATCTAGGTTCATGTCATTGCCCCACCTGCTGCTCAGTCTTCTAATCCAAACATAATCACTATCCTGATTCTTTTTGCTAAGTCTTTCACATCTCAGGTCTACAGATGTCCTCTGAATAGCATCCCTAAAATCAGCTATTCTCACCTGTTTAATACAGTAAAAACACTTACCCTTGCTCCTGCATAGCAAGGATTTGGTCCAAGTTTTGTCCTATTCAAACTTATTCCTAATGCTTGCAAAGTTGGACAAAGAAATGCCTTAGAAGAATAACTGAGCATATGCATCCCCAGGAGTAATGTATGCTCTACAACGTGGATTCCTTCAGGTAGAGGCACACTGCTAAACAACTTCAAAATGCTTCTACATCTTAAGTCTCATCCTCAACACAACTACACACTATCCCACAACTACTGTACTCTATCAGTCCTTTTCTGAAGCCATTTGCATCATTTTATTTACTGCATAAACATCACTGTCTTCATTTCCAAAACCCTCCAGTCCCCTTTTCTAGCTCCATTTCCCCCTCTTCTCAAACCACTCTGGAAGCCCTTAAGCCATGTTACACGGGAAAATTGGCTGACATATGTGTTGTTCTCTTGGAATGTCTCAATAAAACCTCATCTTCCCAATACTGTCAAAAATCAAAAAATAGACCATTAAAGCACTGAAGGGCACTGGGCACAAGGGCACTAGGGCACTGAAATCACTGCCCATTCTTGCTAACCAAAATTGTAAAACTATTTCACTGCAATTTTTATTGCACTGAAATAACAGACTCTGTATGAGTCTGTAGTCTTGCTTTATAGCCAGCTTTTGTATGCTCTTAAAGCATAGATCTTTGTGCTCTCTCTTTAAAGATCAAGTTGCCCAGGATGGTCTATCATTTATAGAATGAAGCTAATGAAAACATATTTATAAAAATGAATTTGAATTCAAAGTTTTAGTTGACTATAGCTTTAGCTTTTTTTATATCTAGATATAAGACATATTGTGATAAATAGCTGCGATGTTTAGAATAACACACATACACTCTTACCTAAAGACTCTGTGCAGGGACCAGGAAGGGTTGTAGAGAGAAGGCTGTTAAAAATAAACAGCATAATTCGGTAGCAAAATTCTTTTTTTTTTCCCCCCATCAAGTGTGTACCACTGATAATGTACTTAAACACTTAATATTTCTGTTCAAACAAGCACTTTAGTCACAGGAAGGAATCTTTTCATAATACATTTTACATTATGGTCCTTTTATTATTTAGACATTCTTCATTCTAAAACAAATAATACTTTTATAGGATGAGCCATACAGTCCCCAAATTAACAACCRCCCAAAAAACAGCCTTCACAAAAATAATAACAAAATAGCTGATTAGTGTGCTTACAGTTGACTTAAGGCAGGAAGAAAACTTAGGCAAGAAAACTATAAAGACCTTAGTCTCCCTCTTTCTGCCCCACCTAGAATGGCTACTTCAGACTACTTAAAGTCACAGGCATCAAAAATGGCCCAATGCAAGCTCCTTGAAGCATGCTTGTCTTTCAGCTTGGTGCTAACTGTGCAGCCCAATATTTTGAACATCAAAAAGATCCTAGGCTTGACTTTCAAAAAGACACTTTTACCAATTCTTTCACTTTTCAGTGGCTTTGCTACGAGAATTCCTAAGCAGTACATCAAGCCTTTCCTCCTCTCACRTGCACTGCTTTAACTTCTTTATGATGGTGGATAATTGTTTTGGCCTTAGGCGAGGAATGTGCTTGCTGCTTAAAAAGATGGCTGCAGAACATCTCTATAAAGGAGTCAAATGAGAAAAAATGAGGTAGATGAAGAACAGATTTCGCTATCTTATCAAGAAGGATTCTTCTTTCTTTAGTAGAAGAATTAAATTTAATAGAAGAATAGAATATTGATATGAATAGTATTAAAAAAGTCAAGATATTACACTAGGATCTTAGTCTTAATGGAAGTAACAGCCATGATAAACAACCACTCCAAATAAATTCAAGTAATTAACATGATAGCACAACTGTGATTGACCCAGTATTTAAAAAAAAAAAAAAAAAAAATCACTTGAAACCACTAAGTTGCAATTTGTCAATGCCAACACAAACTTGATTAAAATAGCCTGATACCTGAACCAGTCTCACTAACAAACCCAATACTTTAAAATGGCTTCGGGAAAAAACAGGCAAAGGAAACATCTTGATATTCTACAGTATTTAACCTTTTTCACTTTTGATTATACTCTGTTGTCATTCAAAAGACACACCTGGAGGTTATTTTTTAAAGATGGGTGGGGGTGAGGGGAGAGAAGGAGAGCGCTGTGTATGCTGGTCACTCAGCCTTGAGGAGCCKTATGATCTTTTAACAAAATGCTATCCATCCATAAAGCTATTTTTAAACCTTGAAGATGGAGAAAGTTGATTGATCTTAAATGGGCCTTAAGAGCCTTTTCTTTCCTCTTACTTTGTCCGTTATAARCCACAGGGATCTACCTGCTCCCTGCTGATACACTCCAGAGTATGAAAACACTAATCAAACGAGTGCATAGATTGATCAAAGTATTATGGCCCAATGCCTACATTCACTGTATGACATATCTGAACTGAGGGAGGACATGGGATTTCAAATCAAGACCAAAAATACTACTTTAAAATACTTTAAATTAAAAGTAAAACAAAAGGCTAAGTTGTTCTTAATTCTTTCTTCTCTGATGTTCATATTGATTGCAGAGTTCAATGAGAAAACAGTATTTTTGAGCAGAAATTTTATCTTCAACCTTAAATGAGTTCTCCTAAACTCTACCAGCATAGCAAATGTTCAGTAGAATTTTAGAAGAATCATCTTCTATGCACAATAATGTTGTTGCCCTAAGTTTTGTATTGTCACAAAATTGAGAAGATAATGTCAAGAAGCTACAGACAGCATTGCAAATCTTGCCTTAAAGGGAGCAAAAATAAACCTGGTGAAGATAAGAAACACTGGGGCAAAAGAGGAACTTGGGTTCCTTCCTCAGCATGGAAGTATATGCACCTATTTTTCCTATGTTGAATGCAGAACAAGAAAAACAAATGCTAATTGCAGAATCAATACACCGAAGTAGTGGAAAAGCAATGGATGCAAGACTATTCCTTTTTACGTTAGTCACTTCTCATCACCATGACTATAACTCAGTTTCCTATGCCATTAAAATTTGGTACCTCCAAGGATATCAAAGCATCACTGCAGGGATACGTAGCCCACAAGAATTCCCGCACTGATGCCAGTTTGAAGCACTTAATTTTACAATGATACATTAGAACATATATAGCCTTTACAATTACTCTACTTTGATTATTTTCCATTAACTCAATATAAGGTTTCTTTAGAACCCTTACATTACTAAAGAAAAAGGATACAGGTTGAGCTCACACTCATGACCACAGAACTATCACAGGTTTTCAGATTACCCCATTTTCTTGAAAAGTGTTTTTTCAGTTTTTTGTTAAAGTATATAAAGATGTATGTTCATGACAATGTCACTTAAAAATTCATTGTACTGTGAAATGTTTAAACTGATGAGGCTATTCACAAGTCTCCTATAAGTGCTTAAAAGCTTTTCTTTTTGACAGATATCTTTTCTATGTTTTTAAAGCAGAAGTTTTAAAATCAAAAGATGATGGCTTGATTTCATGGAGAATAAAAATCAAATAGGTTATTGTTAATACCAGTTCCTTTAATTCCTAAATACCATCCCATGTCCTTTGTGAATCTTTTCCCATAGAGGAAAAAAGAGCAGAAATGCCACTTTGGTAACCTACAGGAGCAGCTGAGGAAGAAAACATGAGCTACGCTTTGGAGACTTCCTCTGGCAGATGACCGCTTGCTCTGTTTCACATTAGAGTTAGAATATAATATGGCAGCAGTAACCRAGGAGATTTGAAATGATGTTTTCTTGACATTTTATACTTCATATTCTGTTCACAAATTAGTTTTTTTTAAAAAAGGAAAATTGGTTAACGAATTTCAGGCTGATATTTAGACAAGTAGCTCCATTTTTTCCCCCTCTTGGGAAAGAAATAAAGATGCACAGAGTTCTCAGAGTTCAAAATTCAGATATCTTCTCAATCGCATACATCAGAACTGAAATATGCATACAGTATTTAATTAACAAGAGTTTACACAGTTTTCATTAATTCAGGAATGAGTACACAGTAACTCTAGTACTTAATGAAAGTATGCAATGAAATCCAAGGGGTTGACATACAAACCTCCAGAGAGAGCACTAACCTGAGGCTGGCTAGCGTTTCTTTCKGCTACTTTGGTTGAATGACCTTTTACTTGACCTACAAGTATGAGTATCACTAAAGAATAGCAATGAGACGTGCAAGTAGCCAACCCTGTATTACACCAGGGGCCTGCACATTGGCTGCTATAGGAGCTTATGCTAAAACTGAATTTAGGCTCTGTTTTTGTGTATCTCCATTTGTTCTTCTTAAAAATTGCCAGTTTAACCSCTTCTGCCCTCCCCATCTGCCTCTCTGGCTTTCTTTAAGTTAAGCCCTTCTGAAACTACTCTGCAGTCAAACAAAATACTGATGCAGGTGTCTGTCAGGGAATTACTCTACAGAGGAAAACTTTGAATTAACATGCAGCATCGTTTTAGCTTAAAACATTTTGTGGTTCAGTCACTAGACCTTGCAGTTTATTGCATCTACAAACTACATTTGCTCCTGCCAGAAAATAACCTTCTATTTAAAGCACTTGAGGTTGGGGAAAAAATTATCCTCGAGCAGATTTCATTAATTCAGGCAAGAGCAAGTTAATATCCCATGGCACAACCGATTTGTTTGTAGGGGTGTTAAATGCATCATTTCCCTAATAAACTAATCCACTAGAGGAATGAGTAGAAGTTGGTGTTCCCAACCTCAACTAAGGAAAAAACAGTGTGTCTGCCAGGTGGACTCCGAGAAGAGTATTCAGTGAATTATGAGAAAAAGTATGGATTTATATTCTTAGCAATAGAAAGAAAATATTGGTACATTGAGGAGTTTCTTTCACAGGATCCAGAAATCTAGAGTTATCACAAATAAGTACTTGTYGATGGGCTGCAAGAAGCATGTTTTACCAGACCATTACTCTACAATTTTGAGCATCAAGACTTCAAACATTTGAGTATCTGCATTCACATGTTTATGGAGATTTCTTTAGAAATAATGGTCTTGTTAAATTTGCTATAGTCTGGAAGTTCAAGTTGGTCATCTAATCAAAACTGAAACAAAACCAAACCAGCCATCTGTATAGCACAGGTATATGACATGACAAACTCAGCCTTTCATAGGCAGTGTCTATACATACATACTTGCTCACCAAACTGATGAGAGAAATCCTCTTTCATCTTCATGTACCTCAGAATAAAACATATTGGAATTTTATACCACATAGTCTCTGTYTTAGGAAATGTTACCCATTCAAGTTCACTTCTGAATGATCCTTTCTGATTAAAACACCTGCAGAGATTTATCTTATTTATTTCAAATTCTTTGGGCTCCATCTCTGTCAGATCTCCAATATGGAGGAACAAACGTGTTGAAAAAAATAAAAACCATAGAATCATAGGATGCTTAAGCTTGGAATGGACCTCAGAGGTCATCTAGTCCAACCCCCATGCACACGCAGGGTCACCTAAAGCACATGGCACAGGGCTGCATCCAAGCAGGTTTTAAAGATCTCCAAAGAAGGAGACTCTACAACCTCCCTGGGSAGCCTRTGCCAGGGCTCTGTCACCATCACTGTYAAAAAAAGTTTCCTTAAGTTCCTGTGGAAATTTTGGTGCCTCAGCTTGTGGCCATTGCCTCTAGTCCTGTCGCTGACCACCACTGAAAAGAGGCTGGCCCACTCCCCCTCACTGCCTCCCTTGAGGTATTTATAGACACTGATCAGGGCCCCCCTCAGCCTTCTCTTCTCCAGGCTGAACAGGCCCAGCTCYCTCAGCCTTTGCTCAHAGGGCAGATGTTCCAGGCCCCTGATCATCCTGGTAGCCCTGCGCTGGACTCTCTCCAGCARCTCCACATCCYTCTTGTCCTGGGGAGCACAGAATTGGACGCAGTACTCCAGATGTGGCCTCACCAGGGTTGTGTAGAGCAGGACGATCACCTCCCTCGACCTGCTGGAGACGCTCTTCTTAATGCACCCCAGGATCCCGTTGGCCTTCTTGGCCACCAGGGCACACTGCTGCGTCATGGTCATCTTGTCATCCACCATGACACCSAGGTCCCTCTCTGCGGGRCTGCTCTCCAGCAGGTCCACCCCTAATCTGTACTGGTGTCCAGGGTTATTCCTCCCCAAGTGCAGGACTCTGCACTTGCCCTTGTTGAACCTCATGAGGTTTCTAACCGCCCAGTTGTCCAGTCTGTCCAGGTCCCTCTGGATGGCAGCACAGCCCTCAGGGCTATCAGCTACTCCACCCAGTTTGGTATCATCAGCAAACTTKCTGAGGGAGCACTCCAGCCCTTCATCCAGGTCGTTAATGAATAAGTTGAACAGGACCGGACCGAGAACTGACCCCTGGGGAACACCACTAAGTACAGGCCTCCAGCTGGACTCCGCACCATTGACAACCACTCTCTGCACCCTGCCATCGAGCCAATTCCTAATCCACCTCCCGTCCACTCATCTATCCCACACCTTCAGAGCTTGCCCAGGAGGATGCTGTGAGGGACAGTGTCAAAAGCCTTGCTCAAATCCAGATAGACCACATCTACCACTCTGCCCTCGTCTATCCAGCTAGTCACTCCATCATCGAAGGCGATCAGGTTAGTCAAGCATGATTTCCCCTTGGTGAATCCATGCTGGCTGCTCCTGAGCACCTTCTTCTCCTCCATGTGTCTGGAGAGAGCAGCCAGGATGAGCTGTTCCATCACTTTTCCGGGGATGGAGGTGAGGCTCACCRGCCTGTAGTTGCCCAGGTCCTCCTTCTTGCCCTTTKTGAAGACCGGAGTGACGTTGGCTTTCTTCCAGTCCTCCGGCACCTCCCCCGTTTTCCAGGACCTTCTGAAGATGATGGTGAGCGGCTCAGCTATGACATCTGCCAGTTCCCGCAACAAATCTCAAGCTATATATTTCTATTATCCAAAACCATTCTTTTAACTTAAACAGTACATTCTCATAATGAGAATGTCATAGCTTTTGCAGAGGTGCATTAATATAAGATGAAATTTCCATCTTTTATATTTGAAGATATTTTTGAAACATATGATTATACAAGACAATTCCTTAACCAATCACCAGGGATTATAGTAATACTGCCACCTATTTAATCTCTGCCTCTATACATAYGGATTGTGAAAATACTGAGCTTGCTATTTAGATTCCTTTCTTTTCCCTGGAGGAGACAGGTGTGAGAACAATCAAATATTCTGCAGTTTTCTGCAGTCCTCTTTGTTCTCCAGAAAATAAAGTAGGAAAAAGAGTAACACCCTTGATTTTACTACAAAGCTTAAATTAAGTTTACCTTACTGAACTCTTACACATTTTAAACAAATACATTTAGTTGTAAATAGCTATGAAGAATAAAATTTTGTGACCATATTTGTACACTTAGATCACTTCTCAGGATGTAGGAATATAACAATTGGTCTCAAAGAAACTGGAAACATCATTTCAAACAAAAAAAATTGAAGTTGAATAAGACTTGGCTCAAAAGTTTTAGAATTCAGAGGCTAAAAGGACAGAGACTTTTCAGCACAGAGACTTTTCTCCTCATGATTATCAAACCTCACATGCTGATCCAGCTTCCTGGGATCAGGATATTAGTTTGTAAATTGCTAGGCGCCTGAACTAGGAAGGCTCACAGGTGCAAGAACATCCCACCAGTGCCACGGAAGACTGAAGAACTAGGACCAAACCTACACATGTGAACTTAGATGCTGCTTCACAGATGTTTCACATGGGCTTTTAAACATAACTTTTGAGACTTCATCCACATCAGCAGACATAGCCTYAGGAGCTGCATCCAGATAACAGATGTCAGAACACAGTGGAGGCTTTTCAAGTGGTTCAAACTGTTCTTTGTGTATTTTAGCCAATCTCAGTCCCACTGGCTGAGATCTGCATAGATGGTTCTGATGCCGTGTCCAGATGCTCAGGAATTCTGCTCAGATGCTGGCTTACGGCCTTCACCATGCTTGGAAAGAGTGACATTTTAACTCCATGCCATTCTGTTCAAGTGTTGAGATGATCTTCCCATCATGCCAGTATTCTAGCCAAAATGTGTAAGGTAGTAGGCAGCTACTGCCGCTGTTGAGCTAGTTTGGRCAGTGGAGTAACCAGCACTCTGGCACTAAATGCGTTTCTTTTGGCCATTCAAAGCACTCCCAACTGTAACTCCTTAATGTATTCTCTCTCTTAGAAGGCTCTCAGTATGCTGCAGGCCTGTGTCTGTGTAGCCATTTGGCTGTGTACCAGGCTCATAAAACAGTGATAATCCAGGGGAGATGCAGCTTGGCATAGGATCCATGAGGATCATAACCCATATAATGAAATGGCAGGAGCTACTTCACCCAGGCTTTACTCATGCCACTTGTGAGCACCCAGACTATCAGCACAAAGCCACCTCGTGATCTTACAAGAGGAGATAGAATAGCAAGGATCTCAATAGGCTGTGTCTTGTGCAATAAAGAAAACAAGACGAGATGATRTTTTGCCTAGTAGATGGCTCATGTGGCCAGTGGGAAAAATCAGTATAACCACACTCCCCACACATGACTTCCTAATGACCCCCTTTGACCAGGGGACGTATGTTACACTAGGTTATGGAAGACACAGAGTCACAGCAGAAAGGAGAGGTGGTGCAAGTGAAAGAATACAGGCTTTAAACTACAAGGAATGCAAGTATAAATAGGAAATATAGCAGAATAACAAGTTGCTGATTCAGTCCTCAAAGCTGACAGACTATGAATTTTCATGGAAATGTACAAATGTCATCATATTCATGAGAACCTGCAATTTTTACTTGTCATCTGGCACAGTACTTAACTGAACCAGTGATTTTGGCATCTCATGATTGCAGGGACTGGATAGACTTTTGTATCCACACATTGAATAAGTGTTTTGTTTTWAAAATATGTATTTATAGATATATGTTATAGATCACTCGCTGTGAGTTTGCATCTAACCCTCCTTTCATCATATGCCTTCATCACACCAAGATGACAGAATCAAAAAGAATATACCTATCACCAGTATTGAGATCCAATACCTATTTTAAAATAGGACAGAATTCTTTAGCTTAAAAAACATAAAATGGTTGCCTGTGAAAAGTGTTTGACAGAACCATATGATCCCCAGGGCAGCAATCCAACTTTAAATACTGTTGTGCCACCAATGCTGTATTTTTCCAACAGTGGCAGGTTTAACTTTCAGCATCACTATAATTTCTGTCCTAATCCATGAACAATTTAAAGGATTTGTAGTCGCTTAATAGTATTTCATCTGCTGTAATTACAGCTCTTAATGTGCTATATCTTATCACTTCTACTTAAGCATCTCTTCCGCTTCTCCATTCCAGTAGTGCTCTCTTTCTCCTAGTCAGGGGGACAACGAACATACTTTAAAGTGCAAATCAAAACTACTACATAAATGAAGTAAACAGTAATTACAAGATTCAGCTGTTCAAGCAGAAGAGGACAATTAAAATTTCAAAAAAATAGTTCAGCTCCATGATTACTTCAGTCACAACTATTTATCTGACAGACTACTACACTGCTGCAACCTGTATACTGTGTAAAAATAATAGCAAGACACAAAGCAGGAAGAAACG
This sequence comes from Nothoprocta perdicaria, assembly GCF_003342845.1. Taxonomy (NCBI): domain Eukaryota; kingdom Metazoa; phylum Chordata; class Aves; order Tinamiformes; family Tinamidae; genus Nothoprocta; species Nothoprocta perdicaria. Next base: position 1,753,435 of record NW_020454095.1, read on the forward strand.
TGTCAGATCAACAGGCTTAATTGAAGGTGAGAAGATGGAAAAATTCTAATTAACTTGCAAACTAGTTTTGTCTCTGGCAATTATCTTAATTGCACCACTGGAGTACAGGTTGTGATCCCCACTAAAATTTGGATCACAAGGAATGCCTAAAAGTGCTGAAAGAAAAATAATCTCTGAGCAATTATTAAAGAACAGGTAATACAAAGCAACATCACTAGAAGGGTTGTGATGCAACATTTAAGATTAAAATCTTTTAAACTTTACCTACCTGCTCATCTGGTACAAGTATTGTAAAATGGGGATGTTATTAATAATCAGTATTTTAATATTGATTTGATATTGATATTTGATATTTGTCATATCTTGGGATGCTTACATTTATCCTGAAAATATTCATATTTCACAGAGTCCTCACAAAAGCGATGGAACAACAAGAAAAAAAATAAAGAAAAAGTATTAAATTTGCTTTGTCATACTGTAGTGGTAGCTGCCTGACAGCAGGTCAGCCAAGGCAGTTAGATCTCCTTGTAGGAGAGACTGCCTCGCTGCAGCTGCTGTTGACAAAGGTAATTTTGCTGAAGGAGGAGGCAGCACTCAGCACTCTGAAGCACACAGAGTAAACTTAAAAATACTGTTTTTAAGCAAGCACATTGCAAACAAACAAGCATGCTCAATGGAGACCCAGGAGAGGAACCTGTTGTTTCCTGTCCAGAGAACCTCCGTCCAAATTTCCAGGGCTTTGGAGATGTGTATTAGAGATGTSCCATGGAAGTTGTAGCCTAACACTGAGGAACACCCCGAACACACAGACTCATCATTTTTTGGTCTAAATTCACCTGCTGACAATACTTTTACTTCTGTTTCCTAACCATATCCAAATAAAAGACAGAGACACAACTTCCTATTGTGATCTGTACTTGCGAAACCTGTGAAGATCTACCCCTGTGTGCAAAAATCAATCAATAAACAAAAAATAAAGCCCACCACACCCAAATCGCAATTTCATGTTCTTACTTCTGTCAYTTAAAAGAAAATAACACATAGTAAATGAAGTCATGGTAACTCAACAGGGTGTTAATTAAGCCATCTACCACAGCAATTCCAGAAAGTAACTTCTTTCATCTGAGACACAGCCCAAAACAAGCTGTAATACACCTGAGACAATTATTCTTTAGCTCTCTCAATACATTTTAGACCCCTCTAGCCTGTACATCTGTCTACAAAACACCTTCCTTAGGTTCAGTCAGAAACTCTGACAACGAATGTTTTAAACAGCTAACAATTACAAAAAAAGTTTTAAAAAATAATAAAAAATTTCTATTCACAAGAGTGCAAGTAAACTGAATATAATTCAGAGTAATTATCACATGCAGCTGAAAACACAGATGATAAAAATCATAACCAAARGAAAAAACTTCTGAATGATGAAAGTTTTGAAAATCTAGAAACTTCAGTTACATGTTATTCATCCTCACTCCTAAAAAGCGTTTAAAAAGGAAAGCTTTTCTTCAAGTGTTGTCTACTTCACTACAGTATCTTAAAATTAAAACAATAACAAAAATTCAGATCTCTTAAATAAGAAGGAGTTGCTTCAGTAACTAAAAAAGCTTTAATACCAAAGCAGTTGCAATAAATCTTTTACCTTCACATTTTTGTCCTACTTGTTTCTGTAAGAGCCTCAATGGAAAATTATGAAGCCTAATTTCTCTTCTTCTAGGTGCCTAAATTCTAACAGCTTAAAGCTGCTCCTACCAGGCATCAGAACTAAGTACTAGATGGGACATCAGAGCAATCAAATCAAGTCCTCCCTATCTCAGGGTGCTACATCATATAATCCCATTCAAACACTATCAGCCATCAGCTTTGCTTGTCTAGGATCCTTGCCACTGCACCTCCTGTTAAGATTTATCTCCTTCAATAGGAAGTTTTAGTCAAAGCTAAACAGAGTGCTTTTAAAATAAATTGTGCTTCCTTGTGTGGCACAGCTGCTCAAGAGGAGACATCCTGTGATGATGGGATGGTTCTTATAAATTGATGGTGGGACCACAGTATTGACCTGTGAGAGCAAGACTTCCTTCCAAGTCAGTATATGTAAGAAAAAAGACATAACAATAGGTTGAATTATCCAAAGAGAAATAAAGATAGGTATGGGCAGAGTTCCTGAAAGCTCAAAGAAATAAAATAAAATAAAGCTTTTGATAAAAAATACACAGYAGTTCATTTAATAATCTATACAAGTCTGAAAGCCCAAGAATAATGTTTAAGGCTACTGATGTCCCCTGGAGAAAGGAAAATTTTATGGATTAAATACTTTATCTGAAAGAGAAATAGATCAGCTGCCATATCACAACCCTGTGGCCCAAGGCAGAAATACTCAATATATTAAATTGGCTATATAAACAAGCCATGTCTGAGAATAAAGTGTCCTTAAAAGCAAAAGAAAAGATCCATTGAAAATGGCATCCTATTTTTCTCTGAAGTCTGCTGGAATATACTCTGAAACAAACCATTCAAGGGAACTATCTGACATTTAGGTTTCTATATATACACACTCACACGACAATGATGATTCAATTTTCTCCAATTAGCGTTTCATAGTTGGTGTTTAAGAGCAGAACTGGGCTCCCTAATATCAGCATTTCTGCAGTATTTGATATTGCAATATTACTAGGCTTATCATTATAGTCTTCTGTTTAATTAAATCATACTGTTTATTTCTGAGATACTGGCACAGGAGTTCCAAAAAAATTTAGAGTCCAGCCCTGTATTCTGAATTTGTTTCATGTTTCTTGCTTTTCTGATAAAACTAACTCCAAAAAGTGCAGCATTTAATGTACTTCAGTGGGATTACAGCTGGCCTGCTAATTCTGTCATTAAATTAATTCAGAGAAGCTCTCCACTGCAGCTACTTCTGTAACAAATAAGACTCACGTATAAAAGATGCATTAAAACGTGTCTTCATCACAATGTAGATGTAGAGAGAATTACAGCCATCTATCTGAACACAGGCAAGGATGAGGGCAGTAAGTRTATACTTAGAAATATATATTTATACACACMCATTTTGGGGCCCATACAGGCAAGAATACAGCATTTTGATTTGTCTTTGATTTATATAGCTAGAGGGGCATCTGTTAAAGTATTTTAGACTCACATCATGATTTCTCTGCCCCCTACTCCCTCCCTCCCCCCCCCTCACCCCCCCCCAAGAAACTCAAGGCTCAAGGAGATGAAAGATCAAAATGAATGATACCTGGTCACAGAAAGCTAAAATAGTATTGCAGAAATTAATAGTATTACAGAAGTTAAACAAAGACAAACAGCACACAGGCAGAAGGTAGCAGAGGGGAAAAGAGAGCTCCGGTCCTGCCAAGACTGCTGTGCCCTTTCCATCTTCCATGCACTCTTCCAGTCACTTCCCAATTGCAGAATCACATGCACAACCTCCACCTTTTCATGGCTCTGTAAGAAGACTGAACCCACTTCTATGAAAGGAGAAAAAGCAGTGGTAACGAAAAGCCAGATTGCCTGGGTCATGGATCCCAAAAAGCAGCTTTGTATCAGCTACTCACAACATATTTTCTTCAAAGATAAAAAGGGAGGAAGGGCTTATTGTGCATCACTTTTAGCAAAGTTAATAGTGCTAGAATATTTAAGTAGCTAAGCACTGTAAGCAGCAATTCTCTTCCCTTCCTCCTCTAAGGCACAACACTAGGCTGTATGTAGAGATATTTCCCCTCCCCCATCATTTACACTGCATAAACTATAATTTTAGTAAATCAAGCAAAGAGCTAATCAAGTTTTGATTTGCTAATTACTTCTCAATTTGATTAGAGCTGGCAGCTAATCATCTCTAGAAATGTAAAGTCAATCTTTCACTCACATTTGCAAATCAGGGCTTTAGTTTAAAGAAACAGGGATATTGTACATTGGAGCCTCTTTTTTTATATATGTATTTCAGTAAGTTTTAACAATACAGCAAATTTTTATATTATAGTAGTGCTCTGAATAATAAAATTAATGTAGAAGTCTGGGTGGTCCTCAGAGYGAGCCACTGGTAGGAGCTCAGGTATTGCTGGTGTTAAAGCTCACAGGATGTCTATGCTACATTAAACAAGTACAATATAATTTAAAAGTACAGCTCACATTAAAAGAAATGATCTGAAAAGAAGGAGCAGAGTTTTAATAATCAACATTTTTAGAATTCATTTTGAGAAGTGGCACTACACCACATGCAGAAAAAGATTGATTTGCCTTACATGGAGCGAACAAGCTCAGCTAAAATCAAGAAATTGAAACACATGATGTCAGTCTGTTCTGAAGCAACACCAGAATAGCAAGGAGAAGGTGGTGGGGGGAGGAAGTCCTGCTCTATTTTGTTTTCTGAATAGCTTTTTCACAGGTGTTTTAGATATCTTATGTCCTCAAATCAAATGAGGAAAAAGGAGTCTCCTGTTTGTGAGCTCTAGTCATAAGAATGCATCTTCTGGGGCCTTTGGCCACTCCTGGGACCCCAAGAGAATATGGGACAGGTTTATTGACCCAGGAGCGAGATCCCTTGCTCTTTATTTTTGACTCTAGGGAGGTGCTTTTATTTCTTCCTTTTTGTTTTTAATATTATTGAAATGTTAAACTGTATAAACATATATATAATCAGTTAATTATTTGTTAGCCCCTGAATTGCAGGATGACCTTGCAAGCCAACTGGGTCACTACTACTTTCATCCTCTCCAGTGCAAATAGCAAGTAACAGAGCAAGAGTGTCTGAGGAACAAGAACAAGGTTCTCTCCAATCATTGCTGGAAGGTGTTTGCACCCCACCCAGCTGGGGACCCATCCTCCAATCCCAAAGCTMTTCTGAAGTCTGAGGAGAGGATAAACCAGGAACCAGCAGCAGAGGAGAGGGGAAAAGGCAGTAATTKTGTCTTCTAGGAACCACTGCAATGAAGAACACATATTTGTTCAGCAAGGTGAAGTACTCCAGATAGGGCTTCTCCTGCTTCCTTCCTTCCCTGCCACCTGGAGGCAGGCAGACCAGATCAGTAGTTCCCACCTCATCTCCTAAATAGGGTAGGTTGCCTTTAGAAGGGAGAGCTGTTAAAAATGTTGGGACAATAAAAACAACAGTGGTGGTCAAATATTCTGCAATTAAGAGTTGTCCTAAAGGAAAGTTCAAACACAAAAGAGGAAAAGGAGTCAATTTTAAAGACTTTTTTTAAGKTTTTTTTAGGAAAAAAATATATCCCATGTTCGCTATCAAAATCATTCTCCTTAGTTTTGTAAGTTTAGAAAACAAAGATTTTCTCTTCTGCCTTTTATTTMAGCATTTGAAAGATTCTGTATTGGATAGATTTATAGAAGATACCATTAAAAATAACATGATACAAAATAATTTATAATAATTTAATAAAGAAAGTAAAAAGGATGAGGGGCTTAAAGAAAAAACTACACACAAACTGGAATGATTCGTCTAAGTCTTACATCCATTCTACCCATCTGCCTACATCTGCCCAGCAATATTTAGCAATCAAAAAATCACCACTATTAAAAAGGACATAAAACTCATCCTTTGCATATAACCTCCATGTATATAATATATATATGTATATAATAATTTCCTCAGAGATGTTGATTCCATTTACCTGTCATTAACCATCTTCCCCCTGGACAAGGTTGCCATCTATCTGTTCCGCTCCCAGCTCTAATGCTGAGGCAATACAAATGAAAATGTTTTGACTGAGAAAAGTAAATACAAAACACACTGTTCAGCAGCCAGATTCCTTGGTTTGACAGACTTGTAATTTTGAGTACTCCTATCATTGCTTTAGAGTCTCTCATTACAAAAAATGACTGATTATTCAAAGCTGATATTACTGCCAGAAGTTTTACAAATTAATCATCAGTTAGCTAATTTTTGAATAAAAAAAATTAAAGATGTAGTTCTGACTCTCCAGATTCTGCAATATAGTATTGATTATAATCTAATGATAATAATCAAAATCTAAAAGGTAAGAAACTATTTCCGTTACCAACTGCTGTAAAATTTTAGCAATCACATCTCTACTCTGCCTGTTTCTCAAACTCTCCATGCAAGATCCTAAAAATRATTATGCATAAGATATATTAATTATATATTAATTGAATTTGGTACAGGAATCTAGTACAGGTAACTATGAAGCCTTCTGAAAGATAAAAGTGAATATTCTACTATAGGGTAAAATCCACAACTCTCGCTCCCTGTGGTACAAGACATCCATCTTTTAACCTACTTTTAAATGCAAATGAAATGGAGAACATGTTCTCTGTCATGTGACGTTCYAGGTACTGTCTGTTAAAATTAACTTTTATAGTATACATAGTTAATATCATTTCATGATTTTTATAGGCTGTTATGTTACATCTCCAACTGAGAACACAAGTATCAGGCACTTTCTGTAACAGTCTAAAAGAGGATTAAAAGACTGTAGCACAAATAAAAGTTCCACAGGAAACTAATTTTGCTTTTATGAGAGGTATAGGCTAAACTTGACTATTTGTAATTTTGGCAGCTATTTAACAGGCTGTAAGACACAGTTATAAGGCTACGTAGACATTTTAATGGAAAYCACATGGAAGGGTATTCTTTTTCAAGAAAGGCTTCTAAAACACAAGTTCTTACAATTTTATTGACAAATCATTCTGTGCTCAACCTAACTAAGTCTCAATAAAATACCAGTATCATGTGCCACCTTCAAACTTAAGTTACGTTACTCCTTCAGTATAAAATAAATTATCCAGAAAAATGCACACTTAGAGTTCTCAAAGCCACTGAAACATACAGTTGAAGTTATAACTATTCAATCAGCTTTTTAACAGCTGGTGACAAACCAGCAATAAACAGACTTTAGCATGCCAGTTTTAAAATGCCCGAATATGACTGAGAAAGCAACAGGTTAGGAAACTAATTTTCTCAAAAACTCCATTTATTTGTTGAAGAAAGCAGTTATTACAGTTTTTATTTTAGCTATCTCTCCAATGMGTGTCTGTACCACTTCATCTAACCACACGAATGATTCATATCTGTAATTCAATAAATATTTCATAATTTAAATAAACTAAAGAGCTAAGATGTTGACAAGCTCATTTTGAAGCACAAAGAAATTACACTAAAGCAAGATAAGAACTTCAGAGCCTTTACCATGACTCATATGTCAGATTTCCTAGGAAATTTAAAAGTTATGAAGCCTGCTATCATTCTCTTACCTTCAAATGAATATTCCATTCATTAGCAGTCATATTCTGACTTGAAACCTGTTATAAACATTCCACTATACACAAAATATATAAAGAGTCATTGAGACACTAAGAGAATGAGATTCTTTATAGTTAATAACATTCAGATAGAAATTACAATAATTTCTGCTTCATTGATTTATTTCTGTAAGACTAAGTTTCAAGGAGAGCTTTAGATCACTCAGCCCAGCATACCCCAGAATATAATAACTAAGGCACCCAGAGYACAGAGTTTCTGAAAGTCCTACAATTTGGGGGGTTCAGTTGTATTGTCCATTTGAAATACATACATATACATATATAATCCAGTTGTGATCTTTCTAGCTACACCTTTTAAAACATTGTGCATCTTTAGAATAAGATGTGAATACAGCAAGACAGACTACTTTCATAAATAAGCATAGTTCCTCCACCTTAGTCAATCTTATATTCCTTCCTCTTAGATTTCCATGTGCATACAAAGTTTATAGGAAGTCTAGTTCATGGCTTTTGGTCTTTGGATCAGGTGGAAGCATGTGCTAATGATTAAAGGACTTGTGAAATGTGAAGCAATATTCATGACCGCTGCCTCTCAATATCCTCCTTTCTCAATCTGCTATCAACATCTTATCAGCTTTCCTCTCTACCTAGAGGTAGGTATATTGAAGGCCCAARTACTACTAGGCATGAAGGGGAGTCTGCTGCTCAGTAAGGGACTGAAACACACTGGAGTTCAGTGGAGATGAGAGCCTGGTAACAGAAGGAAATATATTGAGGTGATGTACTACAGTGGCAAGGAAAATTGCCCACAGATGGTTGGCAAAAGTGATGAGTTGCCCCAAAGGCAAGCCTGGTACATTTGSGGCCACCATCAGTGATGTCCTTTCTTGTTGCTCCTTCCTCACAGCAGAGAAGAGAAGAAGTAGTTGGGTGGGTGAAGGCAGCACCAAGTTGCACTGCAGCAGCTCCTCAACCTGAGAAGGTACTTAAGGCAGARCAAGTTCCTTTTTGCCTTATTAATGCAGCAAAATAAATCTAGATAGCAGGAAGAGCCACACAGCAGCTCCTCATTCTTTTACTTGCAATGTCTCTGAATCTCATCAGAATAAACATCTCTATTTGTTCAGAGACAAAACAATTCAATAAAGCCTGGTTTTGATTAAACCCTTTTAAAGCAATTGCATCTCTTATAGGCTGATTAAAAAAAAAAATCATGAATCATAAATACTGATATAGTATTAACAATCTGCATTCTATCAATCCCAATGATTTTATGCAGCATTTCACTGTTAACAGGTGTAACAGACTAGGATGACAYGCATAACCTGGACTCTTCCTCACAGTGTTGTACAAAACAGTTCAATTGTTTTCTTTATAGAAGCAACAACTTGCTAGGTAGAACATATTACTGGTTTATGGATTAGGCTGAAAGGACAGAGGAAGAATGAAGATGAAACCTAGTTTTGTTTCTTTAAAATACGATTACATTCCTTCCATCTCTTGGTTCAGACTAAGGAATGAACAGATGAAAGACTAAAAGATTTAGACTTACATTAACACTCACATAATACTTGCAAACTATGCGGCCGAGCAGTTCTAGAAATAGAGGGCAAATAACTACTGGGATAACTAGCTGGTGATTTTTTTCTTCCCAGACATATTTGGAAGCTGCCAAGAGCACAACTGACAACATGACAAAAGAATCATGGAGGAATCAGCATATTCCTGCAGAAATTAAACTTTACAGTTGATTTTTTTTTAATAAAACAAATATTGATGGATAAAGTCAACAGCAGTAAGTATGATGCATTAAGAAAAAAACAGTAAGTGGAACAAAGATAACAGTAATTTTGGAATAACTAATAGGTACATGTTTTGCAGATACACGTTATTCTTTTTGTACATATTTTTGCAATTTGTTGACTGTTCTCAGTTAGGCATCTATTTCTTTCATTATGATTCAATATAATTTGAGCAAATAAGGTAAAGTGTATCCCAGCGGGACCCTGAAAATAAATCTCACCAATTCACTCGTACCTCTTGTCCCAGCTCTAAAGAACTAGAGTGTGCATAGAAAGGGCTTAGAACTAGTTTGTAAGTGCAAACACAGCACAAATAACTATATAAACATAGATCAGAACTGAAAGCTTGCTTTAGCACTGAAAATCAACAAAAAAAAACAAACACACACCATCTATACTGCAAATCTCACTGGACTCTATACTTCCAAAAGGAAGAAATTCAAATGTTTAGACACAATTAATAAATATGGACATCTTAACAGAGCAGGCAGCATCAAAGAATTCTTTTGATTCTTCACGTTCAGGATCAGCAACTGAAAACAAACTGATCTGTCCAATTAACAGCTTAACAGAGTCATTTTTACTGAATAATGATGCAACTAAATAATTTCAAAGTGTAATTGCAGTGATGTAAAAAAGGATTTCTGATACAAATATTAATAAATGACAGTCATCCCGTGTTTTAATCTGCCTCACTCTAAAAATGAGCTACTACCATTACTTCACAATTCCTTTTTCTTCCTTAAGAAGCAACCAACTTTTAAAGCACTGTTTAAAGCTCTCTCTCTCTCTCTCTCACACACACACACACACACACACACTCCCATCACACACACACTCCCATCACACACCCCACTCTGCCTCAACATAGTCATAAATTACACTTGGCTGCTTGATAGGATATTAAGGATATCAGAAACACAACCATGGTTTAATGCACTTTAGATAAGTTAAAGCCTCAAAGCTGTAATATTTTTTCCTGTTATGAAAAAAACTATACTAATATGAAGTTACGCTCATCTCCAAATAAGCAGGCCAGATTCAGAGGGCCATGAAAGGGCTGGGGCTGGGGTATGGGGCAGTAAAGCACAAGAAAGGCAAGAAAGTTGGGTGAGCAGCATTCACTAAAAAGGCAAAAAGTATAAAAAACTGCAAACAGTATTCAAAGATGAGTTTCTCATGTATCTACAAATCCCAGGGAGATTTAATAAACAGAAGATTTTTTTACACGATTCATATAAAAGATTTTTTCAGAGGGCAAGAAGACAGTTTCCTGTAGCAACAAGGTCACAAAAAATTCACTGAGTTGTTATCAAATAAAATTTTGATCATGCATGATTCACCTTACTAGCAACAAAAAGGTTACTGCAGTTATGAGAAAAAGCTGCAAGAGTTTATTTTACCTCACTTGCCCTTTAGGCAGCACTTCAGCAAAAACCAACCAAGCAGCGAGTCTTAATATTATGATCATAATGGGCAGTTGCTGAACCATAGCATCAAAACAAAGTGTTTGCTACTCAAGCCACTTCTGTCTTGTTCTTCAGGATAGATCAAATGTTAAAACCATAATGGAGAAGTGATGTACTGATAAAATTGAAATATTTTCATGAGAGCCTGGTTTACTTGTGCTTACGTTGACCTAGGTAATTTTAAAAAAGCTTAAAGAATATTGGCTGATATTGGCTGGCTCATTAGTACAGTAAAAGTATAAAGTACTCCTGTCAATCCTACTTATTTCTTTAAAAAAAAAAAAAAAAAAAAAGAACCCTTAAGTTTGTTATATACAGAAATAGCATCTGTTGTTTCACTTGTGTGGAAAAACTTCCTCCATTCTATTGCTCCATCCTGAGTTTATTTCTTTCTTGAGAAAAAGAAAGGTAATTACCCTTCATGGGTGAGACATTTGATTTATTCTACAGAGATTCATTTCATTTCATTGTAAATTAAACTGTTTAATTCAACATTTTGAATATCCACTATGTGAAGGGACATCTGGGAAGACCTGGTGAGAGAATTGCCAAAGCAGATAGTTAGAACCCTCAGTGAATTACATTCATTAAATACTGTGTTTATAATTATTTTCATGGGGTGAGTTGTCACTTTGATATCATCTGATCCCTTCCGCTGTTTCTGACCTTTTCTTTCTAACAGCAGGCACGTTACAGGCATGCAATTTCTTAGAGAATCTTTCTGCAGGAATATTTGTCTTTGCTGAGTCTCTGAATCCTTGTTTTTGTTATAAAAGTCAAGGGTCAACATCATCAAAGCAAATATATGGAAATTGAGTCTTAAAAAGACCAGTATCCGTTCCTTCCACTCCATTTACAGAGAAAGAAAACTAATACATTGGGATTTAGATTTTCCTTTCTCAAACAGCAAAATTGTAATTATAAATTGCACATGACAGCTGAACACCCTGAAGAATCTCCCTGGGGGCATAACAGCTGAGTTATATATTAGCCAAATATGATAGAATTAAGTGTCACTTTCTATTACCTTCAATAAAACTGATGAATAGATTAAATTTAAAAAATGAATTAAAATCTTTAAGTTTTCATTTAAGCTGACCAAAGGAAGAAAACACAATGCTGTCCATCTGCCCATAAATCATCACTGTTGCTTCTAAATATTGCATGCTGATAGCAAATGCATAACAATTTAATTTTCTTAAGAACGTATGCATTTATGTTCTATGAAAATATACCTCATACGATTAAAAATACAGATGTTACCTTATCAGTGTCCCCCTACAAACAAGTTCCTWAGATAAAAGGAAAAACACTACCTGATGGCTAGTCTCAGAGCTTCGCTTCATCTTCTGCTTGGCCTACTCAAACAACGAAAACCTCCATAAATGGGTGGATAGTTGAAGATCTATCCAAAGTTTTTTAATAAACAATTATAAATTGATAATATACAGAGATCTGTAAGCAAAAATATATAGACCAAGATATCAATAGATGTATCAAACAAATTTTTTAAAGTATGAAACAACATAGAGAAAGGAAGGGACCAAAACAAGTTCTACTTTACAGTGAAAGGAAAAGGCATCATTCTTAGAAAATGACAAGAAATAGCTCAAAGTAACTATTTCCTAGGTTTACTCTTGCAACAATTACTGCTGCAGAAATCAAACGCCAGTGTTTAACRCCTAAAGAAGTATTTGGAAGTTTTACTGGTAACAATTTAGGAGATAACACAAATAAAATCTGAGTAGAATCAGTAGAGGTTAAATGTGTTCAAAGCTGCATGCTTCATGTTCATCCTGTGTTTTTGAGGCCAAGATGCATTTAAACTGATGTCAATATGAAGTATTTTCTCTAAGTAGAATTTTCTAAATATGAAATACTCAATTTTTGAGAGAGAAACTACTGGACTTATGTCATAGGTGACCTTGCAAATGTGCACTGTGGGCATGGGTATTTGAACTTCGGCTTTTGAGTAGTTCACTTGGTTGTATAGCTCACCTGAATGTATAACAGAAAGCTGAATGAAATGTATCCAAGATACATACCATTATAACTTATTCTTCTTATGTGTAAGAAAAAAAATTGTGCCCAAGAGAAAGCAAAACAAAAAAAAAAAAAAAAAAAAAAAAAAAAAAAAAAAAAAAAAAAAAAAAAAAAAAATAAAATAAAAAAAATGAAAATAACTAGGGATTTAAAAAAAAAAAAAAAAAGAAAAAGAAAAAAAGATACTCACATAGGACAGAAGACAGCTAGAAAGAAACCCTCTGAGGGGGTTCTTAGGATGCCAGTAATGAACCATTGGATGAAATTATTCCGTTTGTCTGCAATAAGTAAATAAGTCAAACTAATATGGTTGTTGCCAATAAATTAGAATTGGGAAATATGCATTTATTGGTGTGACTGCCTATTTTACAAGAAGAAAGGCTCCTTCAAGAATAAAGCTTCCTTTAAAAATTGCTATGTGTTGTATACAGCCAGTTAAGAGGAGTCCAAAGCGATTGAAATTCAAGTATTAAAAATATAAGTAGCCTGGAGAGAAAAACAAATAAACAAACAAACAAACACCCACACAGACAGGGAATGCTTTCAGGAGAAGTTAATCTGTCAGGGAAAGAGGGGCACTCTCAGAGAGAACAAAATACTCCCCTCACCCTTCAGCCTTCCATTTTTATCCTTTCCTGTACTACTGGCATATTTCTCAGGATTCCTAATTTTAATAGAGTCATTTAAAAATACAGTTTACAAGATCCTCAACTTAAATTTGAGGCTGCTATTTCAAGTTTGAGGCTGCTATTTCTTTCATTGAACAGCTGTAGTAGACAGACTACCTCCAAGGATTACTTATGCTACATGTATGTATGTCCAAGGTGGCAAACAAGCTGAGGACCATTACTGAGCCACCTGTGTATGCTGCCAGAAAGCCCACCAGGAACCCGTTATACAGAGCAACCTTCCAAAAAGGAGAATGAGGAGAGGAGAAAAATAATGATAACAATGTGTTCCCCTTCCCCTCCACACACACACTTAGTGTCATTGTTGCTCATGCAGTCAGTACAGAGTTTTTCCATCTCCTCTTCCCTTTTTTAGTAATATTTGTAGACAAGGAAGCTGGGCTGGTAAAAATGGCAACAGTAGCAACATAGTAGTAATTTTAAAAAGTTATTGCTTGTTTAAAAAAAATAGTTAAACTTATTGGCAAGCGAAGTTGTATATTCAGCAATAAATAACCAGCTGAAATCTGCGCATGGTTGGTTACCTGGATACAGAAAACATTACTATGATGGAATAAAGAAAAAGGAAGAGCCAGTCGTAAGCTTCGAGCACGTTTTCTGCATTTTAAAGGCATTTGATATGCATTGTGAAATGAATGACATTTGTAATTATACCAGTATCTGTTGGCTTTTTTTTTTTTGCTTCCAGATTTATTCAAAGAAAGCAGTAATAAACTGTAAAATGTTGTGAAAGAGAGGAGTACAAAATTTCCCMAAAAAAAAAATATTGGAGAGGTAAAAGGCTTTGATCTGTAAAAAATGGAAAGCATTTGTCTTCTGCATTTCTGCTTTGACGTAAGCCAACATACTAGTACTGTTACAGCAGTTATTGCACCTGTTTTACACCTATAGTATGTGCAATACTAGTAACTTGACAGCTTAATTTCACTGATCTTATTGGAAAGCAACTATACTATGTGTTATTTGTTGCAAATGCTTGCACATCTACTGCAAGCTTAAAATTGCTATAGAAGCTTTTCAGTATCAAATATGCTTTTAATGCGCCCTTTATGCCTTTCAAATTTTCTAGGAGACCAGACAATTGGTTCTTCTAACATGTTTTCAATCAATGTTCCTTTGGACTTGTTTTGCTGTTGAAATGGTGACATTCCTATCCATRTAGGTTTGTCTGCTGAAAGTATTATTACATTTTCATTTTAATTTGAACACCACAAAACTTGGCTAGTGGCTATAACAGCACAGATTGCACAGTACATTAACTCAACTCCTGTGCAGGAATCGGCTCTTCAGCATCTTTTCTCTTTCAGCTGCTTTTTCAAATTCTCAAAACAACCTCAACAAAATGAATAAGCAAAGCTGAAGTAGGGTTGCTTTGTTAAAGATGATGCAAGGTACAAAATATTCAAAGTGTTCTGTTTAGTCCCTGTACTACGCATCATAAAATAAAACAAATTCATCTACTGGCACAACAGCCTACATTGTACTTATTTTGCAGTTAATGGAATGATAGAACTGATTGTTCAGTATTAGGCACTTCCAAGGGCAGATAGATTTTATTAGATGTTTCAATTTCGATTTGCTTGTCATTTCCTCTTCAATAACATTATTTCAAGTACTTTTTACATTCTCACTTTGGTTATTATTGCATTTGTATACAGAATTTTATGTATTAYGAATGCATGGAACATATGTGAGCACTTAAATGTTTTACTGTTCAGATAGTCCCAATCAGTCTTTCCTGCAGTGAGGTGTGTGTAGGCAAACTGAAATGATCCTATGATCAATATATGGAGCATTCAAGTGACATTCCAAAAAAGAGTGACAATCTGGTTACATTAAATACCACTTTTAAGAAGTCTAACTATTTAGGTTTGACTATTATTTATGAAATAACGATATCAACTATGTATTCATACAGTTTGTCTCCATTCCTAATTATTATTCCATTATTTATCTAAAGCATTGTTTCTCTGAAAGCATTACTGACATTTAGAATTACATTATAAATAATATTAGGCACAATATTAAGCTAAAATTGGAAGAGTTCTTAACTTTTGTAATTCAACCTTTCCTAAAGAAGTTTTTGTCATCTAGAAGCATAATGTTAAAATACCAAAACATTTACATCATTTCAAAACAAAACATAACTCATTTGTCTCTGCTGTATTGTAGGAAGGTGACTAAGGTCTTCAGGGATTACCTACGCATTTAAAATGCCTATGCTCATACTGTTGAGTTTCATTATTGCATTCCTATCATTGAACCCTTTTGTGGGCTTCTGAAACCAATCATAAAAAGGCACTGATGGTAAGGACTCAAAGTTTGAACCCAAAATTGTTTATTTTCACACTGCTTCTTGGAACAAATATGAAAAATAAGGGAAGACGGAGCAGCAGAAGAAATTCACATCTCATTAAAACAACCAAAACCTCTGACAGAACCTTTTAATAAATAAGCAGTATGCCTTATATTTTAGATAATAGAACTTAAAAAAAAAAAAAAAAAAAGTTCCCAGATCTACCACATTGAACAGGGCATAGCAAGTTCCCTCCCTTCCAGGTGTGATTTCTTTCTGGCACTACCACAAAGACTCTCTGCCTTCTTCTATACTTATTTCTATCCCCTGCAATCAAAGCCCGTTGCCTCTTCAAAACTGTCATGCTGAAGCTTAAGGAGTGGAAGAGGTGAGAGGCAGAAAGGCAGGAACAAGTTTCCCACAAGAGTGAAAAGAAACCCTTTGGGTTGTATAAATGTACATTTACAGAAAGGTATAAACTCACTTGCAGTAAACACTTACACGGCACATTATCCACATCTTGTGTTTGTTAGTGACAGTAACAGCCCATTAGAAGCCAATCTAGCATCAGGGTTGCTGCTAACAAGATGTCTGATGCATGAAGCTTCTTTCTCCCATATGCTGGAGAATTATCCTACAATATGGATATTCATTTCCCAAAATGTAAAGTGAATATTACTAAGTGTGAGGCAGAAATATCCCATTTTAAAGCATTATAAATAATGTAAAATTCCATCTTCCTCCTCCTTCCTTGCAGTTCTCTCAAACTCCTCTTTTACAAACAGTCCAGAACTTGACAGACTATGCCAGTCCCTTGCTCTCCAGCTCAGAAAGTTTCTCTTTCAAAAGCATGAGCAAAGTCAACCCAATGGCTTTGGGGAAAAGGAAGATCAATGGCTGTACATGTCAATCTATCAATTTTTCATATGGGTGCTCTCCCACCCACCATTTGGGGGAAAATAAAACTCATAAATTCAGTATAGWTGCATCTGAAGGATTGCTTAACACTTCAAAATTTGCTGTGTTGCTGTTGGAAACTGAACAGTAATCCAACAATTAAAAACCAGTCTAGTCCATGAAATAGTATTCTGCGTAAACTGCTTTTACTTCCTTCTATTTCACAAAATGTAGTCAGTGGTAAGTTTAGCCATAAAACTTAAAACTTTAAAACTTAAAAAGGTAACTTTTTCAGCATTTAATTTTTCACYTAAAATTTCTCTCTCCCTCCTCAAGCTGCTTTGTTTCTTTACGTACAGCTTTAATTATAGTGGTACTACAGACGCTCCCTCCATAATTAAGGCACAACTGTATTAACAGAATAGCTGTCCAAATCTTTTAAAGAGTTTTGGTCCAGACTTGTCAAAGTTTGCCAGAGGAAGCAATAGGAAATTGTGCAGAAGTAGCATGGCTTATTTGAAAATACATAGGTTCTAGTATTTCCTAAGCAATTCAGATTAAAATATGCTCCAGATACTCCTGAAAAAGATGCATACTTTTAAGCATCAGAAAAATTAAGCCCTTTATTTTATACCCTCTTCTTTATGTTTCAAGAAGATACCATCTTCAGCTTTTATGACAGGAAGCAACTCTCAGAATGAGACAAGAATCAGGTACATAACGTTAATTCCTTCTCCAGAACACTTTAATTTCACCTCCTCTGTAATTACTGGCAGTTCTTTTCATACCTGTAGAACTAATGTACCAAGCTCAGCACAATAATGTCCTACATTTAAGTTTACCCTTCAGAATATTTTACACTAGTGAATGCTGGTTCTAACAGAGCCATCTCTGCTCCTGCATCTCATCTGCTATCCAGACTGCTTCAGCAGGACAAGAGTTCAAAGTGTGTGTACCTAAGGAATTGGAAATAATGAGAGTATTCACCAAAATTCAACTACCACTTAAACCTTTTACTGATGCTTTCACCCGAATTTAAACCACATTAGTACAGATAAACGGTATCATTATTTAAATTATTTTGTTTAGGGTGGTAATCAGACAGTCCTAGCCAAACAGTCAGAGAGAGTGGTTGCTAAAATAACCTGCTTCTCCTAATAAGCCTTTCCTCTTCTACTACTACTCTACTCCTCCAGCCTTTCCCCTTTTACTCTTGACCTACCCTCTTAAATTGAATAACATAGAAATTTCAGACAAGTTTCTCCCAGCTTTGGTAGTGATGCCAGAAAAAGCAGCAGCAAATAATCATAGCATTGCTCCCTGATTCTCTTTGTCCATATAAGCACGTGCAATGACAACACCAGATAGCCAGCAGCCTTCTGCTCAGAGAGGCATCAACAGTGAGAAGGACTATCATGATCTTATCTTTATCAAGATACTTTCTGATTGAGGGTGACTCAGGTCTCCCTTGCAGTTTCAGTATAGTACATTATCCAGAATAAAACCCTTTGCCTCGCCAGCAGGCACTATGCTTCACTTCTTATAATCTGAAATAGATAAGAAAGCTGTAAGAAGTCTTTTAATGACTTAGGGTAGCAATTTGGAAGCTTTCTTAAAAGCTTGAGCTTGTAGACCTATGGAATAAAGCTTAATATTTATAAACAAATGCCAGAGTAACCCAAGTTATCTGGAAGAAGTTCCCATGTCTTTTAGTAAGAAAGAGATGGTGGTTTCTTGGTACCTTAGATAGATAGATACAAAAGGTACAAAAACAACTAATTGGTTTCACACTCTGAAATGGTTCTGAAAGGGTTGCTCACACACTGAGGTGGTTGTGGTACAGGAGAGAAGCTTCAGATATAGGCTTTTCTTTCCAACAGAAAACCCAGACTTTTTTTTTTTTTGTCGTCTTTCCAAACTCTTTTTTTTTTTTTGCCTCCTGCAGTTGAACTATTACTTCAACAATACTAAGTAGTAAAATGTACCACTTCATCTTAATTTTCCTTTAAATTCCATAGCACACTCTGAGGACCAATGGCTTATCACTAAAACGTTTTTTTGCAAATAAAATGGGATCATTTCTAGATACTGAACAACAGTAAAAATTAAATTCTTAATATCATAACATTTAAATGTTACACTCCAAATTCAAACTACATTGTGACAAATTAACCAAATGAGTTAAATGGTTCAGTTACCAGCTTGACCTATGCTGTAAAATCTTTACACTATTGAAATGAGACTAGCTTTATTAACATTAAAAATTGCCTTTATACTTTGTATAGGAGACTGAAGATGAACAGTGAGCACTGCAAGATGACTACAATTCTATCTCTATCTACTACAATTTCTCTCTCTTATGGGAAACTTTAGTGCCCACCCACATTTCTGAGCTCACCTTCTCCTGAAACTACCCTTCATAATTAGATTGCGAACCATGTTTATAAAAGCCTCAAAAACTCTAAATCTAAGTTAGAAAACTTGAAATAGCTAATTGAAGTAGTTGTATGCTTGTTACCTGTTCTGTTTCACAGCTCAGCTAACAGATTCACAATAGATTGAGATTGATATTTACAGACTAATGCACTCAGGAAGACTTGCACAATATTTGCATTACCTGACCTAAGCAGACCAACAACCTCCCCCTGCCACGCTGCTGCTTTGCAGGGGTTCAGCACAGTCCGGAGGATGCCGCCACTTTTACACAAATATATTGATTAGATAAGGAGACAATGCAAGTAAGTGAATTCAGTATCACAAGTTCTGAAGCTTTAGCTTGCCATGGTTATTTTGTTTTAGTTTAAATTCTTTATATTCTAGCAGATGTTGAAATGACTTTAGTAACATAATAAAAAGTAAAAGCACGAAAATGAAGTAACAAACCCTCTATGCACAGTCTTTAAACCAAGGAATTTTGGTCTCACTCGGATTCTGGCTTCAGGTTTCTCTMATATGCTTCACCCATCACACATGCAGAATGTGCTTTAATTTCATTCTTGGGTTGTGTACACATCTCCCTGGTATTTTTAGTAGCACTTTAGAAGTATAAAATCTATTCCCTATGCCCTCATCAATTTGAAATTACCATTTTAAGGCTGATTAAATAAGGATTAGTGCCAATGTTCCACTTATTAGTCTGTGTCTTGAGCTGGAACTGATGATGTAGTATTTGTCAATAACTAGTTCACAGCCCTAAATTCCACAAAATGAAACCTCTGCAAGACAGTCCATCTGTCACAAGATTTTGAAGCAGGCTCCCATGTAGAAGAAAACCATCTATTATATGATGATACAAGCTTAAAGTGGCATGTATCACAGCTGTTTGATTACTACTGGGAAGATGACTTGCATCCCCCTTCTAGCCCTTTATCAGAATCCAACAGTGATGGATTGAATTTCCCTTGCTTTAGCATGATGATGGATTACCACAGCAGTATGTTAAGGATAGTAAAGTCTGGCCTGAAATTAGTGTCATGACTAAGAGATGCTGGTCTAAGCCACGATTTCAAAGCAGATCTGAACAGCTACCAAACTACCTAAGAGGTAGACTTCTCAGAAGTCTAAATGATCAGATAACAATCCAGAAATTTCACACAGATGTTCTGATGTAATACGGATGTATTGCACCGTGGTTCAGAAAGTTCAACAGGTTCTGGGACTTCATGAGTTTGTCCAAGGTCTGAAACTAAATGTGCACCARTGTCCAGAAACACACCAGCCCATTTCAATCACTTCATATAAGTAATATGTTTTGATGAATAAATCATTATACCCACAAACAAAATTTTATGATTTAMCCTGTTGGCCTGGTAAACAGATCTAAAATATCAAGGCAAAGCTGTAAAATCTGCATCTCTGTAGACTTAGAAGGAATAAATAAGTAAAAATAAAAAAAAAAAGTCTCACATTGAAACATCTTATCCTCAAAATCTTGGCAAAAAAGCTATTACTTCCACCTGTTGTGTTCTTTGATATGAAACAAAATTCCTCTCTGTCCTACACTCCAAAAGATTTTTTTGTTGTTGCTTTGCATTTTGGGGTTCTTTATGAAGTAGATGGGCACATCTTACAACAATCCAAAAAAGTCTGCCTGGACTCTAGCCATGAGGCACTTACAGGTCATTACACACAACTAATTAATTTAAACTCTTCTCTAATTTGCATTGCACTTTTTTCGTTACAGTTTGTCACATCATTTTGTCAGAGTTATCAAGATATTATATTTTAAGAAAAAGTTCAAAGTGTAGGATACATAGTAACATAAATTTAAAGAGTTATTTATAATTAGATTTTATTTAAATCCCCAACATTACTCAGTTAAACAAATTTACCTTTATATTTGCATTGGATGGAAGTCGGTATTTTAATAGAAGTATAAAATTAAAAGCTTTAATTGCAATTGCTTTTAATTTTTAAAGTTTAAATTTATACAGAGCAGCTGAAAATATAGTATTTGAGAGAGCATGCTGCTGACAGTTTAACTTTTTGGTGAGAAGAGAGCAGCCTGCAGGTTGAATAACATCAATCTAAGAACTATAAATAAATAAAAACATAATAAGAAGAGCCATCTTCATCTTCCCACTGGTTTCATAACTTAAGATAAACAAACCTTGCAAAGGAGGTGGGATAGCAAGGAAAAGAGGTAGTATAATCCACTTCAAATAATTTCAGCTATCTCCATATGGTCTCTTACACAGACACCGTAATTTCAGGTCTCCATTTGAGAGAGCTAAGGACTCATTCTACAGCCTTCAGACAGAAACTATCACATTGAGCTCCATCCAGCTCATTTCACTCATCATTGTGATGACCCAAAATCTAGAAGTGTTTATTTCTTTCACTGAATACCTAGGGGGAAAACAGGGTCCAGGCAACGGCCTTAAATGGCACATTCATAAAGTACAGCAGGTGTCTGAATAAGAGAATAGAACTGATGAGCACTTTGCCTTTTGTTTGTTTGTTTTTTACTAGTTGAATTCCACCTTTCTAGCTCATCCTCGTAGGTGACGGCTTTGGAGCGGAGGCTCGCGCCGTGAGACCTACCCGAGAGCAGCTAAACCGGCGGCCCCAGGCCGCGTAGTGCAGCGCACGCCCCCGAGCAGGGCGAGCGAGGCACCGCCAGCCCCAGGCGGCCCAGGCGCAGCGGGGGCGGAGCCGGCAGGGCAAGGCGGCCCGAGCCCCCGCCTACAAGAGCCGCCCCCWGGGAGCRCGAGGGACCAGGAGCGCGGCGAACAGAGTGTGGCGCGGCAGTTTGCGCGGCAGGGCGGGCAGCGAGCAGTTCCTCGGCGCACCCACCATGGTAATCACCCGCCGGAGGGCTGCGTTAGCACCCGCTAAGAAGGAGACAGGCACCCAGACTGAGCGGCTGCTCCAGCATGCAGCAGTCCAGGTRTCGGGCTGCAAGGAGTGCCRCAGTCTGACCCTTCTGATGGACGGCCTGGAGGAGCGCACCTGTGTGAGGCACGAGCAGGTGGAGGACCTGCTCCACATGGTAGCTAAGCTAAAAGACGAGGTGGAAAAGTTAAGGAAAATCTCTAGGTCAGAGAGGGAGAAAAGGAGGCAGGCACCAGGGAGGGCTCAGCAGCAGCGACAGGTTGGTACAGGCTCCAACCCCAGGACAAGACACAAAGATGGTAAGGAGCAGAGGAATGCGTGGACAAAAGTCCAAGGTCGAGGTGGCAAGGTGAAACCTCCTCCCACCCTACCCTATAGGGTCCCCCTGGCAAACAGGTATGAGGCCCTGAAGGAGGTAGGGCAGTCGGTGGAGGGTGAGGGGGTGGCTCCCTCCCCTCCAGAGGAGGTGCTGCAGTCRGAAAGGCCAACTGTGCAGGTTGTCTCCACGGCCAGGAGGCAGAATAGGAGGGTTATTGTGGGTGATTGCCAGGTCCAGGGAACAGAGGGACCGATTGCTAGACTCGACCCTCTCTCAAGAGAGGTCTGTTGTCTTCCTGGGGCCCGGATTAGAGATGTCACCAGAYGACTTCCCAGGCTGGTCCGACCCACGGACTATTATCCCTTAATGGTCCTACATGTGGGTGCAGAGGAGGCRGCAACGCGTAGCCTGAGAGCAATKAAAAGGGACTTTAGGGAGTTGGGGYRSACGATCAGGGACACWGGCRCACAGGTCATCTTCTGTTCRATACYTCCCAGTGCGGCCGGCAATACAGAAAGAAATCATAAGGTACAGTCTATTAACATGTGGCTCCGTGACTGGTGTCATCGCCATAACTTTGGCTTCTTTGGTAACAGGARGYCTTACATGGCACCAGGCATGATGGCACCCAATGGGGTCCAYCTTTCTCAAAGKGGGAAGAGGGCCCTGGGTCAGGAGCTAGCTGGGCTCATCATGAGGGCTTTGAACTAGATTCGAGGGGGTAGGGGGKTATCCGTGGGGTGGCAAATGAGATGGTGCCTGATGGYCCGTCACACCATCCACAGCAATCTAGAGCTGTGGCCTGTGAAGGGTCCTCTAGGACTCTAGAGGCCATAGGGCAAAATAGGAAAACTTGTGTGAGCCCACACAGTCAGGCTGCAGCTGTCCCGACAAGGAGGAGAGGCACATGGGGAGCCCCGCTCAAATGCCTCTACATAAACGCACRCAGCATGGGGAATAAACAAGAGGAGCTGAAGATGCACGTGCAGCTACAGGGCCATAATCTCAT
>NW_020454095.1:1777322-1777900 GCF_003342845.1 Nothoprocta perdicaria
CGTGGAGGAGATGGGGCGAGAAGTAGAATAGCTACCCTGGACTTCAAGAGAGCCAACTTCGACCTCTTCAGGAAGCTCCTTGGAGCAGTCCCCTGGGTCAGGSTCCTAGAAGGGAAGGGGGTCCAGGAGAGCTGGCTGATATTCAAGCACCACTTCCTCCAAGCTCAGGATCGGTGCATCCCCACAAAAAAGAAGTTGAGTAAGCAGGGCAGGAGACCTGTATGGATGGGTAAGGAATTACTGGACAAAGTGAGTGAGAAAAAAAAGGTGTACAGCTTGTGGAAGAAGGGACAGGCTACGTGGGAGGAATACAGGCACATTGTCAGAGATTGCAGATGCGAAATGAGGAAGGCCAAAGCCCGGGTGGAATTAGAGTTGGCGAGGCATGTCAGGCACAACAGGAAGGGTTTCTATAAGTATGTCAATAGCAAGAGGAAGACGAGGGAAAATATTAGTGCACTGCTGAAGGGGGAAGGGGCCTTGGTGACAGAGGATGCTGAGAAGGCAGAGTTACTAAATGCCTTCTTTGCCTCTGTCTTTACTGCTAAGACGACCCCCCATGAACTGCAGGGCACAAA
>NW_020454095.1:1779730-1794856 GCF_003342845.1 Nothoprocta perdicaria
CTTCCAACCTTAAATATTCTGTGAATCTGTGAATTATGGCAGTTCCTAACTAAAGTACTTCTCAGTCTCCGTAACTTTTTGGTTTACACCACAACAAAAAAAGCTGTGATTTTCTCATTATTTTCTAGGAAAAGTAGGAGTAATATTCGTTTATAACGGGGCGTACCGTCTTGCATATTCACATGATGGGACATGACAGGACTTCATTTCACTCCCTGAGCTACTAAGTCCTGTGAAATATATCCAGGTATAGAAACCCACTCTGGAAAAGTTATGGCACAATTAGGCAACCTAAGTTGACTGAAGCATCAAGCAGAACGTACAAACATTGAAGAAGTCTAATGGGCACTTGCAATGTTCTTTGCTGACACATTTACTTCCCAAAAAGGTAATGAGTACTACTGAGAAATGAGGCATTTGAGTTCCATGAGGACTACCCATGAGAGTTCAAGAAAAATTAAGTGCAGCTCCCAAGACTGCTTACTGTTAATGCTGAGTTTAAGCAGAAAAACTAAATAAAGTCTTTCTTCCTACACATTACAGCCTACAACTCCAGTGACTGTGTTCTCAGTGTTTCCAGCATCTCTCAGGTCAGATAATTTCTACTGTTCATCTTGCTACGCTTGTGAAACCAGTGTTCAAATATTAACAAAAGCASCAAGTTTCAGCAAGCCAACTGCTCTGCCCATGTACTTTTTCCCCCACATGTCTACAAAACAGACCAAGGAAAACCCTAGCCTAGCACGGAAACCCAGCTCAAGAGGCACCAGGGTCCCAGCTGCAACCCCTGCAGTTCAGCCAGCCACCCCACACACCTTTCCGTACTGAGCTGTGGAGGTTTGCACACTCCAGCTGCTCCCTAGGAGAGATGTTTGTTTTGGCTTTCCACACAGCAGATAGAGTCAATAAGATCCCTTTTCTAAATAAGAATTGACACTTGGAAGGACTCCTCTTCCATGAATATTGTACCACAGGGAAAATAGGGACCACAAGAGCAGGTGCCGGCTGCTGAAATCAAGAGCATGTTTCATGGCGCAGCCTGCAGACATTTTCTGGTGGCAATACCAGTGGTAAGTTGACTGCATTCCTATTGTGACTAACAAGAAAACAAGCAAGCAAGCTCTCTTCAGTAGGGGCGAGCTGTCTCCATCCCCACATACTCAAAACCAGGATCTCCAGCAGGTAGCAACATTCAAAAAGCAGCCTCTCCCTCAGCTGAAATTCATGCAGTTGCTTCAAAGCCTAGGCCAACAAGTATATTAACTACTTATTAGTAGGCAACTACATGCAAAAAAWAGGTGCTAATGGAGATAGAGCAAAATAGGTTAGCATCTTCTTAATCACCTTTGGGAGTAGTAGCATCTTTCTCCATTTACTATGTTGCCCAGTCCAAATGCAGCACATGGGATCACAGCAGTCACTGAAGTTTATATGGTGTGATTGTAATCTAGCAGCACTAGAAATCTTAAGTGATCCTCTCAATACCCTACATATGTGTTAATATTAGATTTAAGTGATAGAATTAACTAAATAGGAGTTAGAGTCCATTTAAGACTAAGCAAATATATGAAAACAAATAGATGCAAGAGACTTGTGCCAGGAATGGCATTTCACTGAGGAATTTCATGCCATCCTAAAGTAACATATTCCTAAGTTACAAGTAGATTTTCAAGAAATATTTGTACAGGCCATAAGMTGGAAGAACAAACATAACTTCAGATACTCTCAGTTTTTAATCACGTAAATACACAAATGAATTGGTTGAACTAGGAATCAGAGATACATATTACGGTAGTCATTGCTAAGTTCACTTGATACCTATTTTTAAGTTCTTGACAAACAGAAATAAAAATCTTCAGAGAAGGAAAGTGCACATGCACACACACACACACCATCTTATCTATGCTTTTCTGACTTGTATTTGACTGTTTTGTATCTGTATTTTTCTGTCCTCACAAACCAAACTAGATGCCTTTGGAATCCATCAGTGCTTCATGCTTCAATAACCTTTCCAGTAATTTACTCTGTACACTTATTACTCTCTCTCTCTCTCTCTCTCTCTCTCTCTCTCTTAACCTTTCCTAATCTTTTTTTTCCCCCCTCCCTCCTTTCTCCCTCCAAGGATAAAGAGTTCATTGAACATCAGCCATCCTTTCCCTAAAAGAAAAAGTTTTTTCTAAAAATCACCACAAAGCACATTTTCCTTTGTCAGTTAGAATAAGCCTCTTAATCTYTCCTCATAAATTAAACCTTTGAAGACTGATATTATTTTTGTTTCTCTACTTTGACCACTGAAGAGAAATTATCTAAGAATCAGCACTGATAAACCTCAGGCTGAAGGTTAGGCTAAACACTGTTTCTGATAAATTGAGAATTATCTTTTGAACATGGGATAATACTTGGCAACATTTTTTTCCAATCACAATACTATGTTTTCCTTTGTACCTTTATACTGAATTTGCACTTTACCAGGCATGAGAGGAGGGGGGGAGGGAAATCAAAAAACACTGCACTTCTTTAATAACTGCTGAAGCTTACTATCTCTCAATAAATATCTCTAGGGGAAAAAATAAGCATGTTCAGTATAGCTTTCCTCCCTCCACTCTGACCAAAACAAAAGAATTTTTTTTTTTTTTTTTATGAGGATCTTTGTATTCAACACTCCTTTAAGCTTTATTTCATTTTCAAGGAATTCTCTGTATTCCAAATCTCTTCCACAGAACTTAATATAACGGTTGAAAGAGTCATAATGTTATTCTGTTAAATTAAAAGCAGATGGGATGTGGGTAACTCCTCAAGTTTTAATTTGCTGACACTGTATTAGATATTCCAGCTAAGAAATAGCTAACTACAAAGAGCTCACACTAACATACATAGTAAAAGGCCTATTGTTACTATGTGTATGTGTTATTACTATGACTAATCTTATGTGCATCACCCATTATGTAAGTGTTTGACTATATCCACAAAAATCATACAAGCAGGTAGAAAGGATTTCTATCAAAATATACAGAAAAGAGGAAAAGTTATTATTAAGCCTGCCCAACACACAGACTAAAATACAATTCCTGGTTATATAGTAAAATACTACTTTTCCCCATCAGGACTCCTGCCTATTGCAGTGAATAACTAGTTCACAATAAACTTATTTGTGTCCTTAAAGCCTGGAGCTGAAATGTGAATGTAAAACAAATCATCAAGTGCTTTTGTGAGCATTTCAGTAGTATTCCTACTAACATTAGGATCACAAGTTATCTTCACATTACCCTTACAAAATTAAATATTATTCTCAAGTCTGTTTTACAGTTGTTCCCTCAGTCTCACCTATCTCTGGAAGTGTAGCAGTCGAAAGGAAAATGCAGCTTAACCCAGTACTTCCAGATTGGGATCTCTTCTGGAATGAAAGCTTCCTTCATGAGCCAGGGCCATCAAGATTGGTGATAGCAGGCTGGTGCATGGTAATAACTCACACAATTAACTGCTTTTATATATCGAATATAAAAGCAGTTAATTTTTGCCTTCCTTCATTTTTGCCTTCATTTTTGCCTTCCTTCATTTGCCATTTTAATTGCCATTGCATGGATGTTTTAGCCTTGATTTAAAGCAAATATCATAAAGCAAAATAATTTCAAAAACTAGAGCAGTCAAAAAGAAATCACACCACRAAATTATTTAAAGAACTTGCACTCTGAACAGCAAAAGAGACTTTTTCTAAGTCCCATAGAGAGCAATGCATATTTCATATACACTTGTGATAGACTCGACACCAAGACAATTTACTTAATTTGGTCTTAAACTGCAACAACAGCACACACTACCAAGTAAGTGGCATTCACCTATCACTACTGCCTGAGCCTTACTTCTGCAAGGCTCTGATTTTTGACTGTTAGCTGCATTACAAGTGGGAGGATGCAGCCTTCCTCCATTTTAATGGGTCGCTCTTTCTTGAAATAGGTTTCTACCTGTATGGCAAAGTGTGGGGTTTATATACTGAAAAGGTCCTCATTCTGACATATCGATCATTTGCAAGTCTTAAGGGCTTTAGGTGTATTTCACAGAATAACATTTGGCAAGTGTCAGTTTTCCCATTATAAAGATGCTACTGGCATTATCATGCAGCTAACATAGGTGCATTATCCCTCTGGATCTCAAGCTATCTCTGGAGATCAGTGTGCTCCACRTACTCTGATGTTTAATGTTATTACCCAAAGAGACTGACTCTCTGCAGACTACTGCAGACAGTAGAACCAAGATATGAATATAATGCCAGCCTGAAACAGGCTCTGGCTGATGACTCCCTACATTTTTTATTCCTTCAGGGAGAATAGTATTCTTTCAGGGATACTAGCCCTTCACTTTTCACATAAAAAAAATCTTACAGCTGAAAATTTAAGGCAAAAGGGAGGGGGCCAGGAAAGAAAAAAAAAAAAAAAAAAAAAAAAGAAAGGGGCAACAACAAAAAAATGACACACACCTTCTTCCTAAATGTTATAGGTGATACACAACAGGACTGCTTCTCAACCTTTCACAGGTTTCTCCTCTCAAAGATGAGGTTAGAGGGAAAGCAAAGAGAGGGAAAAGCCAAAACTCAGAACAGGAAATTGTTGAGAGAATGATCACTAATTCAAATTATTAAAAGCTTTAATACTTCTATTTAAATTTTAAAAGCTTGTTTTTTTAAGCTGATAGTATTCATGGCTCCTTAACACTAGCAAAACTGTCAAAAAAGCTCCAGAATTCTGAAATACATCCAACCAACAAGATGGTTTTCTGGCAGTTCAAGGAGCAGCAGATGGAGAAAGGGCAATGTCTTTTGAAACTCAGGATGAATCTYTCAAGCCACCAAGAGTTCACAGCTGACTTGGTCAAAGCCAAGATTGCATTCTTTGCTCTGAGCATTCTCAGCTAATTGTACACAATGTAGAGGAGGAAGAAAGGAAAATTCTTATAAGAACAGTACTTTGAGCTGAGAAACATCCTATGTTACTTCCAGACTTATTTTCCTAGAATAGACTTGATGCATACATTCATGCTCAGATGTTTACCTGAGTTAAAGACTTTCTTGCTTTTAAAATCTAGTTTTAACTTAAATTCCAGGTATTTGTCTATAGSTGGGTCCTGCAGTTACTGAGGTTTAGATGAGCAGTAGTTCCTTAAAGGAAATTCAGTCATTTTCTTACTTTCCATTTTTATGTTCGTATCTTACAGCAGTTTGAGTTCACATCATGGACTCTTCTTCAGATTAAACAAGATGTGTTCCAGAAGAGAACAATAAATAATTAATGCTTTCCAATCTCTGATGGGCCTTCCAACCTACTAAACTAACCTAAGACTAAGCCAAAACTCAAGCCCATGAAATGCACAGAACATAATACTGAATCCTCAGCAACAACTCTTCCAGTCTACAGATCCTTTCTCTCACATCATGCTACTTGTTAATATAAGGAGGGTCTTGTTTTCACAACAATAGTATATTTTCAGTTTGGCCTTTCCTACGGTGTCCAAGACAGCCTTTATAATTGTTACCTCTCCATTTAAAACACCTATCGTGTAAATAATAGCTACTGAAACACAGTTCTGGGGAAAATAAATAAACAAATAAAGGAGAAAGTCTTTGTGATCAGGGAACAAAAAATATCTCCTTAAACTAAATCAAAGTATTATCCAAAATTAACTGCTAAATAAGTTTGGATTATATTCAAAAGGTTTTTCCATACCACCACCATTTCTATACAAGTACCTTTCTCATAGTACATTCAACACAATTTAACTAAAAAAAACCAAGAGGCTGTCCATCAGACAAGCTTTGGAAAAAGTTGCACCAAAATATTTGTGAATAGAGGAAAAAAAACAACRTCATTTAAGTTTCTCCGGATGAAGATGTGGGAAATTGTAGAATACCTGAAATTCTCTCAGCCCCTCAACTTCCACTCTTGCGTGTTTTTTGCCTTTTTTTTTTTTAAGCAGATTCTTTTTGTGTGAGTGTCCGTTGTTTGCGTATTCCTCATCCTCCTCCTTTCCCCTTATCTTCCCAGCAACTTAGGTCATGMTTGATTAAGAAGATTAGCTGCAATTTTCAAGAAATTTGGGAACATTAAAAAGGCTCTTGCAGCCATTTGGCTTGTTCACTAGCAGTTGACCTGAGTTGGGATAATATTATTGGAGTAGCTCCTAACAGTAAAAAGGATTTTGCTACAGTTGTTCTGGACAGACAGCAGGAATCAGAATAAGGTTAATACAGGTGGTAATCAGATCAATTATCAGATTAAGCAAAAATCAGGAGATCTAGAACATCATTAAAAAGGGAATACCAGCAAATAAAGAATGCAGAAATACGTTTTAATTTATATCAGTTCCAAAGAGAGAAGGGACAAACATCATACATAGCTTGAGCTATATAGTTACCATATTTTTTTTCACTATAGCTACAGCAGAAGTTGCCAAAAGCAACTATTCCAAGTTCTCAGAAAAGTAAAACACCTTAAACAGTGTTGATTGAACTAAACATAATCATAGAATTATTAAGATTGGAAGGGAACTTTAGAGATTATCTCATCCAAGCCCCTTAAACACACAGGGTCACAAATTAATCTTTTCTTAAAATTTCTCAGAATTTTAGATGTTTATAGTAAAACTGGAAAAACGTTGATTCATAATTTTTTGAACTTAAAATTTTGAAGATAAGACACTGTAGTCCACTCACAAACCAAGAATTTTGCCTTTCGTTCCATAAAGACAACTTCAAACAACTTCTGTTCTGTATCAACCTTCCTGTTCCTTCTGCTACAAGGGCATAAAGCACAAAGGCTCTAGAGAAGACATCATTAAAGAAAAATTTTGACTTCTGGGATCTGAATCTTCACAATTGACATTTACACTGTAGATGAATATGAGTTGAACATGAGATTAAAAAAAAAAAAAAAAAAAAAAGAAGACCTCAGCATATGGTTAAATGAGGTACATGATTAGCACACACTCCAATTAGGAAGTTAATAAGAAAGCTAATCTACTTGACCTGGGCTGCAGTGCAACTGCTAGAACATTAGCTGCTGAAGCCAACTAATAAGAAAAGGGTAGAGAAGAGCTGATGAAGGGGAAAAAAATAAAAATAAAGTTAGAGGAATGACAAAGTGAAGCTCAAGTGTCTCTCTCATGCTTCCAACCATTATTTGTTGCATTTCCTTCTTCACTGTTGAACTAGTTACTTGGTCGCTCATCATTAAGTATTCCACTGACATTGCTTCCCAGTTTCTTWTTCATAAGTCAGGAATGAATAAAGCTGTTATTAATAAAGTCTTACAAAAAAGTTCTCCTGAGAGACACAGTATTACATACCCAATTGATACTGGGTAAAATAGGAGACAGTGTATCAGAGCAGATGTATGTATYTATAACAGTCTTACGTAAAAAACAAGCTTGTAATTATATGTACAAATACATAAGAGATGGCAAAATTGACACCATTTCATTAAAMACTCCTCATAATTTTGCTTTGATCCTCATTATAAACAAAAATACAGGGTTAGTTTCAGATCATCATCCAGCCTTTGTTGCTATGGTCCAAGCAGAGAGAAAGGAGYTGGCAAGGAATTGTTTACATTAGTACATACATAGCATAGGTTTCAAGCAACACCTTAAAGAAGCAGCCAGAAATTACAAGCAGTGCCTTCTGATGATGGAGTTCAGTTGATGTCTCGGAAAAGCACTGCTAAGTAAGCAAGCATTCATTATCTGCTTTCTCATATCTGGTGTTATAAGAGGGGAAAAAATACTATGCATGTTTAAATATTCCATGTAAAGGGTCTGCAACATTTCCTTATACCACAGTTAGGTTTTCACTTGTTCAGCACTCTTATCTGATCTAGTCTGTAAGAAGCATAATGCTACAATGCTATTCCACATCATTTACTTTTCCTGGATTCATCTTACTGACACTTGACTTCTAATCCTGTCTTTGGAAACATTACCTATTAACTGCTTCAGTCTACAAACTGCTTAAACACTATTCTCTAGGAATGCATGCAATACCTCCAGCAGCATGCAGCAAGCTGCTAGCCATACAGCTGTGCACAGCACTTGGCCACTGCATTTGAGAACAAGGGCAGTAAACATGTAAGAAGCTTTATGAAAACTTCTGGCATTAAGAGTATATTTTCCTCCTGTAAGGTCATATTGTATTTTCACTAGTTCTTACTRGCACACAATTGCCAGGAGGAAGTAAATTAAAGCTGCCTCCAGGTTATCTGGTAAAAGTGTGATTGCTCACAACAGTCTCCAGACCAACTGTAATCCCAAGCAGCCTTTTGAGCCCAATTAAAACATGTGCTACAGACTAAACAAAATGGAAACAACTCCGTAAGGTGTCAAAAAACAGAGATAATTAAGATTCAGTCTGCAGTAAAGATCATCTTGCTAATGAATACCTGTTTTCCATTGCAATTTCTATTGCCCTTAGTCTCTGCATTAGATGCCCTTGTAGACAGGCAGCCATGGGTGTCTGCAAAATTGCATCAATTTGCCCACTCTGTGGGTTCCTCCTGGATGCATATTTTACTGGAAAAATCATTAATGAATTTAGCACAATATGTCAGCATAACCTGACCACTCAACGCTAATAATAGGTAGCAGCTTGTGAAACAAGGATGCTTGCTTCAAGGCTTGCCATCAGCAGACTTAAGAGCTTTCCCCTCCCTCTGCCCATTCAAAGAGCTGTATGCTCATTAAAAGAGGTACCTTTAATAAAATATCTTTGAATTCATTTATCGTTTCCTAACAGGGAGAGGCTGAAAGAATCACAGGGCTTAAGCAAGTCATCCAGAATACACCGTATGGTTATGAAGACACGTTTTCAGGCTCTTGAAGGATACATTTTCATGTTGCTGAAACATACCTAGCACTACACAGAAGGAACACAYACACACTTTTTGTGTATAAAACTTCAGTTTTCATATTTTCAACACCTTAAGACTTAGTCATTATGGCTCTTATTTTTCATTTCTGAAATGTTGATATGTGTGTAGGATAGATGGCTGTCTCTGGATGCATTTTTCATAGTTCACATTCTGCTGCCAAGGACAAAAATAGGCATTTGCATTTAGCTGTGATCACAGGYATGTGAAGTGTCACAGCCTAACACAGAAGCTGAACAGCACTGTGGACTTCAGCAGCTCTCACCACAGACCTCCTTGAGGCTGGAAATGCTCACCACTTGACCTGTGGTGATTTCAGAAGCCTTAGAAATGCCAGAGACTTTCCCAGCTCCCACAGGCAGTTTACAAACTACTCCAGACTGGCTGAGCACCACTGCCATCCCATGGATCTGCACAGAGCACCACGATGGTGAGCGCTGTGGAGAGTGAAAAGCCTAACCTGAAGAGAAGTCACAAAAGGAGATTTAACTTGGCGAAACCCTCTGGTCCAATAGCTAGGAGAGATCACCAAATTGAAATCTGCTCTCCCCCAGCCTCAGAACATGAGGCTGACCAAGAAAGACTTTCACCTTTCAGATAAATACTGAAAGGTAAATGAATAGCAGAACTCCAGTGCAAGTCCTCAGTTAACCAAAGCGGAAAAATAGGTCCGCAGCTTGCGGCTTTCCTTTGAAGCTGGATGCTGTATTTCCAGAAGTCCCTGCACTGCCTCTCCATGTTATCAGCTGAAACAGGAAAGCTGGAGATGACCATTTGGCATTTCTTTCCTTCCTCTCTCTCAGAGCTGCTGCTCTTTTCTCTCTTCAGGAAGGCAGAGCCACTGGGAGCACAAGATCAGTGCTGGGCTGGGGGTCTCAGGAGGGATTTCTGCTGGAATATAATAGTTGTTACTCCCTAGATATTAAAGGAGTCAGAAGCAGCAGCAGGCCCTAACCTCTCTTTGTAGTAGAGTATTTCAGGTACAGACATCCCAGACCTGCTGTGCACAAGGACTACCTGGGGAACAGCAAGACCTGCCTTTCCCACAACACAGAAAGTCATTCAGGGTTTCTAACACCATTAGCATCAAAATAACTTTTTGGCATAAGAGTGCAGAGGAAAAACTGTTATAAACCACCTTTAACAAACATATACCAAGAATATGCAAATGCACATTTTACTGATACATTTCATAGTTACTGTGCCTTGAACCACAACATTTCACTGAAGTCTTTGTCTGTCTAGTGTATTCATTCCAGTAACATCTGCGGCTTTTCTCTTCAAGAGCTTTGCAATATAATTTAAGAAACAGTCAGTTTATAGTAAACCATTCAAACAGTGTATGTCTGGTACAAACAATAAGTATAAAAAGCAATATTAGCAATATTATAGAAAAATAGTGCAAATTGCAACTATAGGAGAAGAACAAATCAATTTGGCTTTGCAATTAAATGAGATGACAACAACATCATATCATAATACAGGACAAATTTCTTAGGAAACAGAGCGGTATCAAGGGCAGACACATGTTAAAGTTGGAGGTCAATTTGGAGTAGCATTAACCAATTAAAACTAATGTCTGCATTTATTTATCTAAAATTGACACTCAGATTTTCTGTATTTTGTGGAATAGGCACTTTATTTTTGTACTGTTAAATCTGTTTTGTCTAGAGAAAGAAAAAGACTATGTAAACAGCAAGTCTTCTACCTACTGCAGCCACGTGAACATTAACAGTTGTCAACCACACTACAGCTTGTGGTTCTCAGTCTCCATTAAATCTGAAGCTCATTAAAGGCTGAAGGTAAAAGAGCTCCACAATAAAGGAAGCTGAATGCTACATTTTTATTATTGCATGGCTAGTTTTGAGTGGGTGGCCTTCACCTCCTCCTCACCAATTATCTTGATACCTACATTCTTATAGCATCAGAATCAACATGAGAAAATACATTCCCTAGCAAAAGGGAACATTTTTTCAAAGCATTCCTCTATGCATAACCATAGCATTCAAATAGAATTGGTGGA
This sequence comes from Nothoprocta perdicaria, assembly GCF_003342845.1. Lineage (NCBI taxonomy): Eukaryota > Metazoa > Chordata > Aves > Tinamiformes > Tinamidae > Nothoprocta > Nothoprocta perdicaria. The sequence goes on from NW_020454095.1 coordinate 1,790,663, forward strand.
TTTATTTCTTCTCTGGGTATTATCATTTCCTCTTAGCATAAAGAGACCAATTTTCTTCAAATACAACTTCATTGTCATTCACACAACAACCTAAGTTGATTTAGCAAACTATGCTTAATCAAAAATTAAATTATTCAGAAGGGCAAAAGAAGATATAGTGTGCAGGGCCTATTCCTGTTGCATCAGCAGCAATCGCATATCTAACAAGGTCAGAGAGACTGTTCCAGAAAACAGAAGCTATGTGCTATAACATTTACTGAAAATAAACTATTATACAGGTATGCAATAGTAATGAAGYGACACCACTGTGCCCTTCTGGCAGTCTAAAGGAAAAAAAAAAGTAGTTGGGGCGCAATTGTAAGAGCAGCTTGCCCATCTCAGCATTTATTTGGCTCTGCTTCTTTATGCTGCTAGTTTGGATAATTCAGATCCTAAAGCCTTACTCCACACATGGTGTTTGGTCCCWTGCTGTAGCCAGCATGGATGTGATGCACTTGGCAGGCCTAAGATTTGAAGGATTTTGACCAACACTGGCCTCAGTCATATTTATCTTGCCATAACAATGCCATCTTTTCTGGCCTTCTCTCGCTGGTGAAAGCTGTAATGCCTTCACATTGGCACARCAAGTTTTCTACAATACTCCAAGCTTTCGCTTCTATGCCTTTGCACCAGGTGCAGATATGGACTCAGATTATTTTGGATTAAATACCTACCCAAGTATGACTAATGCTTTTGTTGATGTTAAATATTGATGATAAAGCTATACTTGAAAGGTTCTTTCTTTTCCTCCAGTAGAACTAGGGGAGCTAGGGGAACTAGGGGAACTAGTTCTACTGGCAGAACTAGGATTGCATAAGCCAAAATGGAATTTTTGTTTTTAAAATATTCAGTATTTAACAGGTGTCAAAAGGTTTCAACTGCCTACTGTTGAAGCTCAAACACAAGACACTTGGTTGAATTTCTACTCTTGTCACTTCTTAAAACTTACTTGATATAACAGTGTAAGTGGTTCACAACATATCACTTTGCATTTGTTTGTTCAGACTTTACTGTAACTTAATAAAAAAAAAATAAAATAAAATAAAATAAATAAATAAATAAAGATGAAGGTCAAAAAAAACCAGGCTGAATTTTCTAATGTTTTCCTTGCCACATGCAGTCTATTAGCCTTTCAGGGGACTTCTCTGGTATTAAGTATAAAAGCTTGAACTGCTTTAATAAAAACAGGTATTCAGCAATTCCACAGAATCACAACCATGCAATGGGAATTCAACCCACTGTTGTTTTCCAAAGTCTTTACTTTGACAGTCTACCACTTTGATCTGTGGCAGACCAAAACCTCTTCCACAAGTAACAACACTCTAATAGTTAAAAAGTTCTTGGTCAGAGACACTCAATCTCCAGAAAAGTTGCTTGTTTCTCCTATCACATCTCATGTTTCCCCACTTAGCTGAAGAGAAGTCAAAGTTACAATATGCATGGCTAACGTAAGGTAACTTTCGGATATTAAAGGCTCGAGCCAGTGGCACTGGCACATCACATTGTCAGGGAAAGACAGAAAGTTGCTTAAAAGGGAAAGAATGGAAAAACAAAACAATTCTGCTAAGCTGCTCACGCACAAAAGCCTTGACTCAATRAAGAGCTTTGTATAACTGGACCTTTCTTCTCCATGAGGCTCATCTACAGGGGAGAGCATCTTGCTGCCCATCTATTTGGAACCCACTGAAAGATGAGGGCCAAAGCTCTCCACAGCCAAGACACAGATGCCAATTCCTTCCAACTCCTATATAACATGCACAGTTCGCAATCATTTCTTTGGCCTTTACAAATAGGTCTGGCCAGAAAATGAAGAAAAATTATTTGAATGAAAAAATGAAGGAAACTAGTTTCTGGCACAGGTTTTATACACATGAGATCTGGCTTACTTTGATAAAATTAAATTTTAAATATCACCTCTTTCCAAAAATGATTTGTTTCCTATGGAGGCAACAGACCTAGAGGGGTGTCCTTGAAAGGACAAGACATATGGGTAGGGGTAAAAGAGCCATCTGCACACTATGTGAGAAATAGTAAACATCTTCCAGTTTAATTATATATTCTAGTGCAGAAAACAAAAAGAAAGATTATGCAAAATGTGAAGCCTACTGAAAGTGAAGAAAAACTATCTTCTGCAGTCACGTCTTGCTTWCTCCCAAAATGCACACTCTTCTTTCCCCCGCCCCCAAGTAACAACAATATAAATACTTTACCAGAGACAATAGCTTCAGTCTGTTTAAAAATCTGACTAAATGAACTTTACTGCCCTGATCACATTTTATGCAGCAATGCTTGTGGAGTGAGAGCTCCATTTTTGCCCTTCKACAGTGTTTTGACAGCAGCTGCACAAACAGAAATCACGAACTGCGAGCAGTGAGCTACAAGACAAAACAGTGCTGTTCGGCTGAAGTGATACATCCTGCTCCTCCCATCCCTCCTCCAGTTCCACTGGAAGTTTGGTGCCTCAAAGCCCAGGAGTGCTGCAGTCATCCTAAAGCTTTCTTAAGGGCTTAAATGATTTGGTACCTACCTCACAGCAAGGCCTTACTGAGATTCATAAACTCTGTGCGTCCTACCCATCCCTTCTGAAAATGTTGGTCTGCAAGGCATGCTGCAAAGATATATCTTTCACAAAGCAACCTCAGTAGGCTCCCGCACAAACTGCATCTCCTGCTGATTTCTTTTCAAGTGGTGGTGCTGCCAGTCAGTCCAGCTGTTAGAGTTGTCATTATAAAACACTGTAAATCTTTTCTTTCCCTGCCTCTCTGACCCCATGACCCTTGAATTTGGAGAAGCCATTTAAGTGGTCACAATCCTATACTGCCTGTAATACCCATTAAGGCTTGAATCACAGACATCCCATCCCTCTAACTGCTGGAGCATCGTTACAAAGRGACATGGAGTGAGCATTTGTGATTTGAAAATAATGGGCAGCTCTCATTAAGCCAGTGACAGCAATAACACAAGAGTTTGTCACACTACTACTTTACACCGTGAAACCTGGATAGAGAAAGCTATCACCAAAGACAGGCCTGCTAGACCCCTACAGAACAGATGTGTGGAGATCGTCTCTCCTGTTGGTTTTAGCCCTTACACGGCTAGGGSAGATGGGCATAGAGAGGAGACAGGAGAACATATTCACTCCTATTTTTCCTTCTTCTGACTTACTTAAACTGCTTTTGACCTTCTCACCCCCGAAAATGATTAAGTCACTTATTGTAGGTACTTTTACAAGCATGTGTGCCCATTGGGGTATTCAGAAAGCTTAAGGAAACTGGAAAATGTGACAGTTTACCAATTTTCAAGGTCAATTGCTTCTTGCTATATCTAGTAATTAAAGACACTTCAACCAAGTAAGAAGTGTTACTCTTCTTTCCAGAGAGGGAAGAAAAAAAGAAAAGAGAGAACACATTCTCCCATAAATGTCTGATTTTAGTTTAGGCTGCTTATGCATTCAACCAAATTTTTTTATAAAGCAAAAATTGTAATTGCTATAGTATTTTCTGTGCTTGAATATATTGCAGTACATTTAAAAATAATTGCACATAGAATAAATTATATCCATTAGCTGACTTCATTGGACATACTTGAAAGATAATATGATTGTTATAATTGATTTTTCTTTTCCTGTTTTGATGAAAGCAGGTTTAGTATTGAATTCTCTAAAAGAACTTCCTGTTTTAATAGCTGCACACTTCAACAATTTTAAAGCAAGTATTCATTAAGTCCATTTATCTAAGATTTTAATAAAATATGAAAGACTATCAGAATGATTTATGCACACTGTAAATTGCATTCTAGCCACATCTAGAATGCAGGATATTTAGATTCAATTGCAAGTATATTCTGCAGAGGTACAACTTGATCTATACATAGACCTATCCACTTTGAGACAAAGTCTCATCACAGAGGATGTTTAAAAAAAAAAATAAAAAAGTGTCATTCCTCGATTTCCTCAAAATTAGTAAGTGAAAGTATAAAATAAAAACACAGAAAATACCTCACTTTGTTCCTATGGAACAAAGATTTTGTTTTATATCGATTTTATTATAATTTCACTTGTCAGTCTAACAGACTTATTTTATACTGGGCTTCTGCTAAATTAGACTGTCAGAGAAACGCATTTCATTCTCATGCAACAAAAAAAAAAAAAAAAAA
>NW_020454095.1:1794920-1809351 GCF_003342845.1 Nothoprocta perdicaria
ATAATTTCACTTGTCAGTCTAACAGACTTATTTTAGACTGGGCTTCTGCTAAAATTGACTGTCAGAGAAACTCATTTCATTCTCAAAAAAAAAAAAAAAAAAAAACAAGCATCAAACTCAAAGAAAGGTGTTCAAAAAAAAAAAAAAAAAAAAACTTAGCTTGTCTCCATAAATTAGTGGTTCCAGCTGTAGGCCTGCAGCCTAAGTGATAGCTGTCAATTTATGTCCTTACATTACTTTAGACAATATCAGTTTCTTAAAATTGATGAAACTCATTGTAAACAATTTTTAGTTCCTTTCCTCCACTTACGTGGAGTCACATAAGTATGCTGCTTGGCACTGGAGTGAAATATCTTGAAATATTTTAATAAGTAAAAATATTCATTTAACATATGGATAACTGGTCAAGTCACTATGGACATTTCAATTCTAGACCGTCAGTTTATTATATTTATATTTTGACAATATTTGTGCAACAGTTATTTGTAATAATTATGTAGTRATTCAATAAAACTATACTAGGCTTTTTTTTTCCCCCAGTGCCTGCCAACTACTCAGCCAAACAAGCAGCTGAATAGYTTCATTTACCCTGCCCCCTCCCTAAGCTGAAATCTAGTTTATTCAAATACTCTTTTGTCATTTTGTGAATGTTAACCTTCAAATATAATTCCACAATATATAGTTTCCAAATGGCACTTTTTTTTGCATTATACAAACATCATAAAACCTGAAAAATACTTTGAGGGAAATATCAACAAAAATTATCAACTTATTCACTCATTAGCTTGCTGAGCAAAATGGCCTAGAAGAATTAMCCTACCAAACTGCACTCTAAGCACACAGTATTGTAATCAGGCCTACATTCCTACTGCGCTAAGAGGTGTGCAAACAGAGCTTTATACCTAGAACTGATTATCTTTTAAAAACAATGAACAACAACTAATCATCAATGAGCAGAGGGAATGGAAGGACAGACAAAAYGCAGGGTAATATGCTTGCATGGATGGATTTGTATCACCTTCCTGATAAGTGGGTTGACTATTTTTAGTTAGAYACAGGTAACAGCCAAACCCTCAAGAATAATTAAGTAACTTAAATTTGTTTTAAGACCACCAGGTAAACAAGTACCAAGAAGGACAAGAAGGGCTCTACAGAGGTTTTGATGAGTCGTTCACATGTAAGAGAGGTGCGACATAGCCCAAAGAAAATGCTGATAAATGATTTTATCAGTACTATATTTCTGGTGAAATTTGTAAGGAGGTAATCTGGCCAGAAGCCACCAGACATGAAAGCTGACCAAAAAGATGACTTGATTAAGAACTTAGAACAAGAGAARCAAAGAGATTGCTTGATTCGTACATACTCCCAGCTTTGAAAAGGCTATTTCCTTTATCCTCTAAAACAGATTTTAATTAGCATGACATAACTTCATAAATACAAGATCATAAGTTATCTATCAAGGCTGACATTAACTCTACAAGCACCTTCAATATTTATAACTTGAAGCTTGCTACAAGCAGCCATGCCTATTTGTACATGCTGTGAATGACAGCAAGCAAGGGAGGAGAAAAAAAAAGTTTATCCTCCAGGAAGTAAAGCCTTTTATGYGATAGATGACTATTTTCATTTACAGTTGATCATTTGAAGGTACATACACATCACCTGTAAAGTGGGATTAATTAAAATAGCTTTGTGTGCATGTTGAACACCAAGCATCTCCTATTGAAGCTGAATAGGCACACTATTTTTTAAAAAAATATTAATTTAGTACCTACTGTAGTGCCTCTAAACTGCAAAAAATAAAAATTCATTGCATATATAACTGACAAATTTATTCCCACAGGATTTAATAGTTTCCACTAGTAATTGTCCCTATCATGATCAGCAGGGCCAAAGCACATAGTAATGACGACTTCAATTACCTAATCACTCTACAGGAAGATTTGTTTCTACTTTCCTGAAGACGTGAAAATCCTTGTCCAATACTGTTAGGAAAGTGTCTATTATTAGAAACTAGCTCAAACTTTTCATTTTGCTGTTGTTTAATAATAGTACAAATATTAGTATTGCACACCTRTAACCAACACCCAAGTAACTCAAAGCACATTTGAAATACAGATATAATTACTTTTCAACACGTTTATTGATTGCAGTAGATAAATTAAAAGTCAACTGCTATTAAAGGAGGTCCACAGCAGAACAGAAGATACATGCCTCTCAGTTCTTTTAATTTAAATGATAGCATAAGAAAGTTAAAAAGTATAAATTGCTTCAATCCACACACATTGACGTGTCCTGACTTCTGTAAGAAAAAGAAAGATGTTTCAACCTATGACTTAACTTTAGCAGTCATTTCTACACAAGGACTAAATCCACTCCATGTGTCTTGCAACAGCTGGCAAAGATCAAACCCCCACTACTAGCTTTCAGGAGGAGAGCTCTACATCCACATAGCATGAAGCTGAAACTATGGAGAACGCTAAGTGGTCAGTCTGGCTTCTACAGGGAACAAATGAGGATTGAGAGATCAAGGACAAAGCTTGGAAGCAAGTATCAAGATAGATTAGACAATTAGGACACATGTGTCTGCAAGTCTAATTTTTTCTTCTTCTTTTAGTGGACAGATATGTGTACCTTTCTCCAAATAGCTGTTTACATCTCACAGCTTCTCTGCTTAAACCAGCTATAAGAGACAGCAGACACTTTCCAAGTATTTTTGCCGTTCTATAGCACCTTTACTCATAAGCCCATAATCCATGCAAATCTGCAATTTCACTTACCAAGCATTAAACCACAGTAACAGACAGCTTAATTGCAGGGAATCCCTTAAGATGACAGTCAGTCCAACCCCTTTAGCCCAATCCATACAAAACAACTCCAAAATGAGGCTAATGCCCTCTTAAAAGGGCATACACCTTTTATACTGATCATACCCTGAGGGCTTAGTCCTCATAGGTGCTGTGTATCAGACTTAGCTTCTCCAAGCTGTTCCAGCTCATTCACCCATAACTCTGTACAAGGTTACCTCATGCAGTGATGAGGCTGAATTGCTTCAAGGTGTTTTCAGTGAGCTCTAGAAGGTCCAGAATTAAAGCTGTGAGATTAATGTTTTATTTCTGCCCCATTCTATTTTTTTAGGTTATATTCTCCCCTTTATGAATTTTATTGAACTAGGCTGCCTGAAAAGCAACAATATCTCTGGTCAACCCAAACTCTGTATTAGTGAAGATAAGTTTTAGGATTTTGTCTGGATGTTGTTACTGGTATAACTAGGAGTTTCTTAACTGATGTTGGGTGTAAGCACGAGGGGTAGAGACCAACCAAGAATCAGCTTGAGACAAGTGAAACCGCTGTGAACGCTGGCTTGAACAGCCASTGGTTTATTTCAGGCTCCACTCAGGAACAGCCTGAGCCTGACAAGGTGTCACTTCCATGAATTAGCTGACTATCTCTTAATTTGACATAAAACAAAACTAATCTCCCYGAACCTCTTAAAACTACAGCGGATGTACTCCTGGGTTCTTTTTCTATCAGATGTGTTCAGATGGGAGCAATCCTCATGCAATCCTAAATTCAAAGTGCAGGAAAAAAAAAATAAAAAAGTGTCAAAAAAGAGAAAAACTAAAGGTGCAATTTGATGATGAAATCGCATTAACACTGAGTGGCAAAATTGGTTTCAATTAAATCATTAAGCTGTTGTGCAGCTCTGTAACCTTGTATTGCCACTACGAGTAACAGATCACAGTCTTTGTATTAATCCTGAAGGCTACAAGATAGCAGCTTGTCAAGTTTTGTCTAGGTTTGCTTTAGGTCTACCTGGAAATTTGTTTTACCTCTACAAGTTGTAAAAGCAACTACCTAATGACCAGCTAACTGCTATTTAGCCTGATTTGCCTTAGCTTTGTATAATTATGTAGCATAACCTCTATTATAATTAAAATTTCAACACAGCTTTGTAGCTAGCAGATAGTAATTAGTAGTTGTTATTCTGTGTATAATGAGCTACCTATGATCCTAAAATAAAAATGCAGCAAATGCTGTGTAGACATGAGGTGATAGCATCGGCCTTCAAAGTACAGAGGAAAAAGTACTGGAAGAGCCAGGGCTCTAACTCAATCTTGGTAGTCATTTACTGGCCACTAAAGAATACAACCTTGGGAGATGGATCTTAACATAAATAAATAATCAAATGGGTGAATATGGTGAATAGGTGAATGAAGAATAAAGACCAAGTTTCCAAAACACACCATGTGCCAAACTTATCAGTAAATTTGGATGTAACATGGAATTATAAACCAAAAAAGAAGGAGCAAGGTGCTACAAGAGCATGTGTGTCACAAGACTGTATCAGAACAGCCTCAGATGGACACTAAAGTGAAAGGGGAAATAAACCATTAACATCTCACTCTTGCCAGTGAAGGGCCCAGGAYGCAGGTGATTCATTACAACCCACTCCTGCCTCCGTTCTGTTTGAGCACAGCTGAAGCAGTCAAGACTCTAGAGAGACATAGGAAGGCTAAGTATAACATCAGAGGAAAGGGACAGATGTTAGGAAGTGTATGTGTAACAATTTAAACTGTATCATTATTGAGACTCTTTCTGTAATATCCTTCTTTTTCTTTATATGGAATAACTAGATCTCAAATAATAATTATTTGATTAAATGGTTAAGATTTCATTTACACTCTCAATAGATTTCTTAATTTTGCACAGCAGGCGTGCAATTCACCTACAAATTGCAGTTCAAAACTTGTAAAACAAAGTGAAAGAGATAACCTTAATTCAGATGCAACAGCTGCTAGCAGCTGCAATGATTTCTCATATGCTTCAAAAATAACTGAGTCTCCTTCCTATATTGCTTTTAATAATTATAAAAAAAATCTAGGTGTATAATAAGTATATTGAACAAATGAGAACTGTGGGAGTTTTGACCCACACTCACCTCATCCCTTTAAATGATTAATTAGTCTGTACAGAGCTTTGTGCTGTGACTCAGAGCGCTGGCCTCTTTGGCACGACTTTGCCCTGAGGCAGGGCCAGAGGATAACCCAGTTTCTTATTACATCTTAGACTGAAGTAAGCTATCTGTAAGGTCAGACCACTGAATGCTTCAATCCTAGAGAAAGGGATGAAATAAAAACAGTCTGCTCCAGTGTTAAGATAGATGTCAGCAACTATGAGTCCATATCATCTATGAGTAAGCCAGGCAGTATTTTTATTTTAGTAACATTACAGAGATGTTCTGAGAGATGCTGCAGCCACCAGTCATTTAACAAATTCAAAATTAGACAAAAAGGTATTTTCAACTTTGTTTTAACTTGGCTTTTATAGACTTTGCTACTTCTATTCTGAACCTAGTCACATCATGARTAAGTGCATTGAAACAGATTTATGAGAACAACATACAAAATAATTCACTTGCTCACAGGGTACTCGCTGTAGGGATAAACCAAAACCATCTGTTTGTTATTGTTCCTGCCACCGCGAGACTGCATACATACTTTATTGTTTCCTATGTACAAAAGCACAAAATTATCAGACACACTGCAGCACTGTTTTCTGCTTTGTATAAGATCGGGCACGCCAGCACTGCAATTCTCTATTAGAATAGGGTAGGTCTTGGATCAGCAGTGGAGCAACATGAGGATGGCTGTGTAGCCTGTGCCCTACCTGGCATGTGCGATGAAAAAGCCCCTCATTTTTCATCAGAGTCTTAATCTTCACGAGTATAATTACAGTATTGCTCAGTAATGGTAAATACAAATTGTACTCTCTTCTGCAAGACAAAGATAAGCTGTTGTTTATGTTTCAACAAAAATGAATGTATGATTGGAACAAAAAGATATGCATTCCAGCCCAAATATCAGCATTATATAACATCTTTTAAAATACCTGCACAAAAATGGAATGTCCTTTAAGTTCAGCATCCTGACAGTCATCTTAGGAAAATACTTGAGAGAAAAAGTTTTTTTTTTTTTTTTTAAACATGTCTCCTCTTTCAGGGACATGAAAGATGAGCCATAAATCATCTATATTGTATTGATTTTTATCCTAAATCCCTAGGATAGAGCAAATTATTTAAATGACACCTGTCTGAAATAATATCTGGTAACACAAACAATAGCTTGATRAAGTCTTCACCATGAATTTCAAGTGTGTGTTAGAGACAAGTGATAAATTACAATCTATTTACTAGCTTAATTATTTGAACAGTTCATCTCATATTTTTTTCTTGGTAATTACTGACTTCCATATGACTGTGTAATTGAAACAACGGTAAAGAAAAAAACATTCGGAGTGACTGAAATCAGCACGTTAGAAATGGGAAGCCTTTCGTACTCAAGAAAGTTTTACAAAGGCAACATGTTGCTTCATACTTTTTTGGAGACAGCACAATTTCACTGTTTTAGACCAGTCAGCAAGGGAGAATCTTCTGAACTTGAACCTCAGGAGTGTCATGCCTCCTTCTAGGATTATTTAAATAGAGATTTGACACAGTTTACAGTCTATAAACTAAATCCCAAGAACTCCTGCCTAATCCTCATTTTGCTCCTACAGCTAGCAAAACAAGTTTTGTTGTGGTAATGTGGTTACAAACTATTTGTATATGTTGTTTATCAGAACAAGTAGCATTTATAATAATGCACAAAGCAAGAAAAACACATTTTACACTAGTTTTATATACTTATTCTTGCTGAGAAAGGAAGTCATTTATTCTGCCTTGCAGAACATTTAATCCTTTTTACGATTCAGATCCAACAGGATTTAAGGACACTGAACTCCTCGTGGGACAAGACCTGCAAGCATTCTAGCAGCAGCCCTCTCCTAATAAACTTCACGGTCCCAGCGGGGCTCCACTTCTGGAATGATTTTATCTGTTATTTTTAGAAATGACAATACTCATTTTCACACCCTCCTTTCTAAAGATGGCAAAGAAAACTGCAAGGGTGCATAAAAGTACTGTGTGAAAATTAGGAGAGGGATTTGATTCCTTTCCCTTGTTCTTCCAATAGTGTAACAAAGTGGGAGTGTTTTGTACAGGATGATTTTCTCTTTGACCTCTGTGAAGTGCAGAAACCATACACCCCTAAGTTGGCCTTGGTATACTTGTTCCTTCTTCCTCTGCATTTTAAAACTCWAGAAAGTTTTTGGAAAGGAAGACACAGGAAAGTGGAGGTTTAATAATTAAACAAAGAAAATACAACCCAACATGCCCCTATCATGCTCTAAATCGTCCCTATCATGCTTCAAATTTTTGGTACAGGCGTTAGTTAATTCACTCTGGTCTATGTGGCTTTAGTCAATGTTCTATTTCTATCTGGTATTATTTCGTGCTGTCTGAATCCATAGCACTCAGAACATTTAGTGTCTCTACTTTCATTTTACTAAGAAACAAGTGTTTAGTAGGCACTGGCCATCTCACAGGGAGGGGGAAGGAAGACAGTCAAATTAGTTTCAGGTTCCCTGTTGAACTGAAAAACAGGCAGAAAAACCCTAACCTGAAATAGGAATAGAAATCAAAGTAAAAATCCTAGACTAACCTCAGCAAATCAGCAGGTGTTTAATTGCTTAAAAAGAATTAGAAGGTGACAGACAACAGATTTATACTAGAATTTCCCAGCATGGTGCAGAATTTTGAAGAACACCTTGATCAAATCGCTAATGTCAGGAGGGCCAGCATGCAAAGGAAAAGTGCTAACACCTGAGCAGATGCAATGGGAATGCACAATCCCTGCTCCTCCCAAACGTGTTTTGCTGTGGCAGGAACATGCTGCAGCATCTTTATTCCATGAAGATGGATACACCAGAGCCTGAACAAGCTGAGGCCTGGACCTCGCACCACGTTTGCTCCTGCAGAGAAAGCTGAGTGAGCAGAGATTGAGGAAGAGAGCAGAAAAGGTCTGTCTGCCCACATGCGACATGCTCGTGTTTGCCTGCTTGTCTTAGCAGACTACACTCTGCACGTGTTRATCTATAAAAAGGTAAAAACTGAAATCCAGAAATTAGGTCTTTCCAGTCACTCAATCATCAATTGCTAATTAGACCACATGAAAGGGAACAATACATAGTGTTCCCATTATATTGCACTTTCATTCATTCAGATTTTGAAGGAGAAATTTGCTTCTTTTGACAAAAATCTGATCATCTACAAAGGCTTTTTATTTCACTGCCTTCCTCCTGTATTTGCTCCTCACATTAAAGTTATTTTTAATATATATATACATTCAAAAAAAAAACAAAGCATAAAAGTTATTTACATAATATTTTACATACCAAACTCCTTATGAGAAATGAGAATATTAAAATTTCAAAAGTACAGTCACAGCAAGTGGTAGGCGAGGAATGAAGATAAATCAAATCCTATTTCTTGCCATGCTGTGAAAAGACGGCTGGCTTTTAATCATCCTGATGTGCCATATGTAAATTCCATCAAAGAAGAAGTTTGGTAAATGTTGTATTTCATAACCGCAGGGAAGGAAGCTATTTATAAACATCAATTAAATGATATAATATAGTCTAAAGCCATTAATAATAAAACTATTAATCTAGGTAGACATTGCACTCATATCAAACAGTTTTGGTTTTTTTTTTTTTTTTTTGTAGTTTTTATCAAACTCATAAATACTTAAGAAAATACTGCACTTTTCTACTCAAGGTCATTCTAAACTGTTTAGTGAATTAGTTTCCTTGGTACTAAATTAAATTGTTCAGGAAAAATGATCCATAAAATACTCCTAAACCCAGACTGACTTTCTAAAACAAAAAAAAGAAAGTATTTCAGACAGAACCTAAGTTTTTATGTGTGGATCAGAAACCTGTAAAGTAATAAAGAGCAAAATATATTACAGATGTATGTATGAATATGTATATATGTACTTGTACCTATATATGTATCTATGTATACATATGTGTATATGTATATATTCACCTTAAATGCTAACTAATGTTATGCTTTGTGACTCTCAGGAAATATCTGGTGATAAGAGAGTCATCAACAGGGCAGAGCCATATGACCTAATACCGTAAGAAAGCTATTCTCAGCCTCCATAGGAATAAAGAAATAATTATAATATTAATAAACTACAATGTACATCAGACTGTGCCTGTCTACTTGTCAATTACAAGGAAGCAAACTCATTTTAAGATATTAAAATCTTTACCTCTCACAATATTCCTAGAAAGTCTTTAATCATCAGTGCCATAGCAGGCAAATCTCTGATATAAAACAGCAATTACCAGCTCAAAAACAAGTATGGTAAACTGAGAATTGATTTCTTTTAGCTCTAAGCACTAGACCAGCTCTCAAGATAGTCTGTATTTATTTATATTTTGTTTCTATCTATAGACCCACCCAGTTCACAGCCTTGTCCACAAATCTATAGAACTTCCTGTCAGTGTTTGCCTTCTATATCACACATACACATATTTTCAGATACATATTCAAAATCAAAGATTTAGTTATAAGGAATTTTGTGAAGGAAGCAAAAATACCTCTGATTTTTCAGCACACTCAGCAATGTGCATAAACTCAGTGTGCATAAACTGAGACCTGTCCTATCTGCCTTGTGATTAGGAGAAATTTAATGCTTCACCTCTTTGTGATGTTTGTTGTTTTGTAATAACTGGTGTGTAGATTGAATGACAGGTGACATTTCATAAGATTTAAATAAGGTGAGAAATTAATCAAATTAACATATTGCTTTTCTAAAGTATAATGAGTCATTTGCATATAAAGTGCAACTGAGTCTGTAAATACAAAATGAACTTCAAATTACGGAGGACATTGTGAACTGCATTTCTTACATTTTAAAAAGCATATGCTGCCTAGATAACTTTTAAAACCATGAAACTCTGCCTAATTTACACAGCTGTTTGGACTGATGAAGTGATCCGCTTACCCCCCTAGAGACCACAGCATGGAAAACACCATGCTGCAACATTTTAGGAGACCCACAGAGCTGCTTGTACACTAGCTGCAAAGGCCTTTCTAGAAGAGGGAAACACASTTATAAATTATATTCCATGGGTAATCTCCAAGTCTGATTCTATGAGAGGAATTGGGAGAGAGCCTGGCACACACATGAAATGTCATGGAGGTCCCCGGAAAACTTGGGGAATAGAAGGATCTTCTGCCATGGCCTCTGCAGAATTACAGCCTTGGTGAGGATGTAGAGCAACCATGACACAGAGCTGTACATAGAAAACATAGAGGCAGCGCAATAACAAATCTACCAGAACTGGTAAGAATGGTGAATAAAACACAGTCTGGACTACACTAAAAAATACAGAAGGGAAGTAAGACTTAAAACTTAACCAGAAGGTGTTTCAAAGCTACAAGCTACATTCCTATTTAACAATTTTGATGGTGTGTGCAAGAATACAATGAAAAATATAAGCTGACTTTGCTAATGAATGCAACTCTATCTGCTTAAAATTTATTTGCAGTGTAACAGAAGGATTGAGCACTGTAACTGGTGCTCCTGCCTATAAAAGAAAGGACAGTCTTTCATTTATGAACTGAAAAGAGACAGAACTTTTTAAAGCTGTAGCRTAAAGCTGGAAAATAAAAACATGAACATATGGTGTGTAACTGCATAAATACAGCAATTTCAGTCATATAAACTTAGCTATACTATTAATTCTTTGAGTCTGGCTTTGCACAAAGACTTCCATGAATTATCTATATCTGTGTATATCTAWCTATGTATATATATAGATGTGAGTTCATAACTCTTAAAAAATCAGAATTTTATTCTTGGAAAGAAAAAATAATGACTTCATAACTACTACAGAAAGGTAAAAAATAGAAGCAAGCTTTAATCTGAGGAATAATAGCACAGGGCTACCTGTTTTGCTTATGCAAGAAGAAATAAAGCCAGGAGTTTAAATGCTGCATGTAGATCTGACTGTAGATCTGTAGATCTCACTTCCTCCAGTTGCATCCACTGCTCCTTCTGCTTGCATACACTACACTGGCAAGCTGCTCTAAATTCAGACCTGAGTCTATATTATGTTTTGTCTCACCCATGCTCCGTAAGAAAGGGGCAAACCTCCTGTGCTCTCTTCCTGGTTGTAAAAGAGGACTCTAGCCTGGATCTCCCATGTCTTGGTATGCAAGGCAGACCATGGGGTTCACAGGTGCAAACCAAACTTACGGCATGAAAATACTCTCCTGAAGGGCGCATACATGACACTATGCATCAAACAACAGGGAAGAGGACTTAAAAACATGAAGAAACTCCTTACTCCAATCTAAAATCTAACTGATCTTACTCACACCAATGCACAGACCCATGGACTAGTGCAGGGACAAGCAATTCAGGATCTCCCATGCTAATCAGTCTTCCCTTTAAAGTCGACTAGGGGCATGCCTTGGTATATGATGAAAAGTATCTGGAAACTGAACATACTGCTTCTTTTCAGGGCAACAAAGAGATGTAACCATTAGYGCAGAGTAACACATCCCAAACATTGGTTACGATCTTGGACCAAAACTGGTCTCCAACACAACAATGCCTCTTAAGGGCCCTATTGGGGCATATCTATCTACCTATCTATCTAGCTAGCTATATGATTGATTGATTGACAGATAGATAGATATGATAGGCATAGATATATGTGTGCATATATATATATATATGCACGTATTTATCTAATATTTAAACTCTGCAAATACACTAATATGAGTGTATTAGAGTTGAAAAATTCACTTATTTTCCTAGTCTCATCCATTTGAGCCAGGCTGTCCAATATTATTTGCAGTCTTACAGATAGTTTCTGACTGGAGGGGGAAATAAGGATGGAATTAGTATTTTTGTGACACACAAGCCAATGCTAATAGCATATATATTCATAATAATCCAAACATATTCCTTCCTGAATATAGTAGGAATCTTAGGAATCTTAGGTTTTGATCTTGAGAAAGCATGAACCTATCAGAAAAAAAGGTCTTTTAAAGAACTTCCTTAACTGCTTATAGTAATGTTGCAAGTGCTTCTGTGACAKGGTTTAAGGCTTCTTTACTAGGCCTATGTTGCTTTTTGTAGAAATAATTATATCCCTGTGACCACATCTGCCTCCACATTTTCTTATGATTTTGCTATTACTTCCAAGTTGCATTTTCTGTAATGCTCATTATTTCACTTCTCTGTCTTCTGCAGAGAAGTTCAATTTCTTCTGTTTCTTTACTGCAAGGGCTGCCTAGCCCCAGCTTTGAGGGATATAAATAAAATGTTCATACTGCTTGCTTCTTTATTATCTCCATCCTATCCCTACAAATACTCACAACTTTGCATAGTGCTTACTCACAGAGATCTCCCTGAAGACTTTAATTTCCTCTTTCATTTATAAAAGCAAAACTAGAGTTTTGTATTTTAAGCTTAATTCCTACAAGAGATATGTAGCAGCTGAGGTGTATCTGTATTAATCCTAAAGAAGAAAACATTTGGGAGAAGGAATAAGGGCAGGAGGAGAAAAATCACACAGCACATCAGCACAACAGGGATAGAAGCTAAAACCCTATTAAACTCTTAATAGAGGTATTTAAATTAAAATACCCCTTTGAGTGAAATTCTGCACTAATGTGCTACCTTAGTCTTCCCCTGTCTCCTCTCTTGCATCCTACCATTGAGGCCTGGGAGCATTTAAGCCTCCTGCAGGATAATCAGCAGTCCATCCCATGACTGATGGACTCACTACAGGGCTGAAGTGGAGCCTGTGTGTTGGGATCATGCAGCATGATCCCAATGAGGGAATGGTGAGGTGCTGGCTGCAGGCCTGACAAGCAGGTGAGATGAAAGACTACAGAAAGGATAAGGTGGGTGGATAATAGACTTGGCTTCTGTCTCCTCCTCTTTGGGAAGAACTTCCTCAAACCAGATTTTCTCAGACCAAAATATTATAAGAGGAGGCTTTCCATTAATTAACTGGGAGCTGAAGGAATATATAAAACCTATCAAGGTCTGAACTGCTTAACCTCCAGCACTTTCTTCACTGAAAATCCTCACTGGGAAAATGGAATAAGCATCCATAGTAAACGCAGATTAAACTCACACAGTTTGTGTGCTCTGYTCCCACAGCCACACTCATGCACAGAGAGGGTGCTCTTCAGAAACACCACCTATCCTGGATACTTCAGTAACTAGTTTAGACTGACAATGAAAATCAAAGAACCCTCAAAAACAAACACATTCATTTCCATTACAGGACTTTTCACTACAGGAGTCACTTTACCGAACAGTCATGCTAAATTTACTATTACAAAGTAACATCATTTTTTTCCAAAGAACAAAGTTATTGCTTAAGCTTTATGCACCTATGTTTCTTTGATTGCTCACTTTCAGTTTGCTTTTATCCTTAGCACCTGGTGCCAGCCTTAACACAGAAATAAATGGCTTAATGGATGAGAGCTGAAAGCTACAAAAAAAGCAAAGCACTCAGTCTTGCCGAGGAGGACTTCTTGAATTTGCATGCAGACTTCAGAGCAGGAGAAAGCAAACAGCTGCTTGTGCAATGACACTTTCCAGGTTCAGGTCACTATTTCCCAAAAGAGCAGATAGATAAAGGAGAGGACTAATGAAATGCAATTGAGTCAGTGCACATTTCTGCATGTGCATGTGGGCACACTTCACAGTGGAAGAAAGAAACTGATCTTAAGAGACCTGAGAGAAAAATCCTTTTCTTTGTAAAACACAGAAGACCTATTATCAAAGGTAGGGCATGTAATGTATCAAATATTCCACATACAAGTATTTCTTCAATACTTCCAGAAATTGCAGTGTGTCCCTTATGTCACAGATGTAAAGCAACATCAGGAGCAACCAAGTCAGGAAACACAACGGTAAGTGAGCTGACCAGTGGCCAAGAGAGCTGAACCAACATTCATTCAGAAAGCATTTGATCACCCAAATCCCAAAGTCTTTCCTAAGTCTTATCATCCTTTGCATAATAAAAAAAAAAATGACTTCAGTGAAAGTTGACTGAAGCAAAGCAATATTTGACACACGGTTTTTATCTATCATTGTATCTAAAATGCATCATATATTCTTTTAAAGAGAAATGACATACAATGGCAGTTTAAGAACTCACATACACATTTTTTGAATCAGTTTTTATCTCTCTTTCATAAGGAAAAACAAAAACAAACAAACAAAAAACAAAAACAAAAAACAAGCTATGTTTAGCCAGAGATATTTGACCATCAGCTACTGAACGGCAAGTCCCACTAAGTGAGGAGTTCTATGTTCATTTATTCTGAATTAAATCACAGAATCACAGAATATTCAAGGTTGGAAGGGACCTCTASAGATCATCTAGTTCAACCTTCCTGCTSAAGCAGGCACACCTAGAGCACGGGGCACAGGGTGGCATCCAGGCGGGTTTTGAAGACCTCCAGAGAAGGAGACTCCACAACCTCCCTGGGCAGCCTGTT
>NW_020454095.1:1809849-1957213 GCF_003342845.1 Nothoprocta perdicaria
CCACAACCTCCCTGGGCAGCCTGTTCCACTGCTCTGTTACCCTAACAGTAAAGAAGTTGCTCCTCACCTGGAGACGGAACTTCTTATGCTTCAGTTTGTGGCCATTACCCCTCGTCCTATCGCTGGCCACCAGTGAGAACAGCCTGTCCCCTTCCTCCCTGCATTCTCCCTTCCTGAACTTATACATATTAATCATATCCCCTCTGAGCCGTAAAACCTTTTAGACCTCTTGGACATTATAACTGGGCTTTCATCTAAATATACGCTTATCTTGTACTGGCCCATGATTTTAATAAATCACAAACTATAGGTAATAACTGCTGCCAAGAAAGAGTACAAGATGCACAGATGGTTTCCCAAGAAAACACTGCAGCTTTATAAAGATTCATAGCATGTAACCATCTCAGTTACTGCTTATTGAATAAAGCAGAATAAAGAGGACTAAGAAGAATATGGTRTATACTTAATTTTCAGGGGAAGAATCTAAAGTTATAAGATCAGATGTTAAGTTATAGTTTTGTTCACTGACCAATGACCTGAGGTTTATTACACCCAACTTATCTTAAATAAAAAGTCTAAAACACCACAACACTGTGTCTGCAATGGTTATGTAGCCATTCTTCATGTATATCACCTATTGAAAGCAAAGTTGCTTTGTTAGAACTRTTTGGCCATATCTGGTGCTACAACTCATCCCACAGCTTCACTTAAGCTATACCAATTAATATTAAGTGGGATTCTGACTTACCTTCTGCACTGTTTATGACACGCACATTGGGCAGAAGCAATACACAAAAATCCTACCAGGAATTTCAGTGAAAACATACCAGAGCATGAATTTGGCAATAAATAGGGTTTATGATTTTAAATTGAATTAAGAGGCCTTGCAAAGGTAACAAAAATGTCATTTAATTAAATGTACTAATTAAACTCAGAATTTTTCTCCCTGAAGCTTTTGAATGAAAAGGATTATTAATGTTTTATGCAGCACTCCAGAGACAACAGCTAGGCTGACAAATGTAAGTACGTGCCACTGAGTAAATTATCATACTGCCATGTGCATATCTGCATCCTGGATAAACTATAACTCTTTACAAAGAGCATTGTTTCTTGGGTGGACTTGCATTCTCAGGTGTCCTGCAGTTCCAGCAGGCTTGTTCTCAGCTGCATATCTGGCAAATTCTCTGGGTCTTGCCAGAGGTTCATTGCTGTATCAAAAAAAAGCTGAGCAGGGAGAGAAAGATGAGATAAGGGAATTAGGGGGGCTCCATRGAAGATAGGAGAGCACTGTGCCATGGGAAGTGCAAGACTCCTGGGAGACGGGAGATCCCAGAGCAACTACTCTGCAAATCAGTGGCACACAGGGGCAGACAGTGCTGCAGCATTCCCCAAAGGTGCCTGTGGAGCCGGCACCATCCTCAGTTCCTGCTGAGAAATGGGGATGGTTGGGGAYGGAGGTGCAAGGCAGGGTGTGTTGGGTGGCACACACCAGGGAGAGGCTGCACAGCAGACGTCCCTGCGCCTACGCGAACACACTGAGCGCTCCTGAATCCAATTCCGAGGAGGGAGGATGTACTAGATTGTACTAGTAATGTTAATGGTTAATAAAGGAGGCTGTTCTGCAGCAGTYTGCATTTTAACTAGAAGCATGCATCATTCTGAAATGTCCTTCCAAATTCTGCATGCACAATAAGAAAACCTGCATTCCTGTGCCTTCTCTAACTTTGCTGTTTTTCACGGCTGATTCTTCCCACAGTTAAGTCTGAAAGTCATGGCACTTTGCCAACGTGCATACTGCATCTAAATCCATTTAGATGAGTATTCCAACTAAATGGAGCACCTGAGGTGTTTTGCTGTACTTTCTTTACACAGATTACTCTGATTTGGATTCCATGTGTGCCTGTGCAAACATGCTTAGAAGTAAAAAAAGGCTAAGATGGGGCACCAAACAAAGGCTTTACACACGGGGACTGATGTGGAACTAATACAGCACTGAGGAGAAGAGGAATTATTTGGCTTTCAATAAAGGCTTTTTAACTCCTCCATAGAGTAAATTGTCATGAATTGTTTTAAAATAACCAAATATTCAAATAAGGCCAGATAATAATAAAATGAAGCATTTCCCATGACAGTTTTTATATTCATATACTAACCCTCTTCCAAATTTTTCAAAATACCTAAGGATATGCAGTTGTGTTTATTACAGTGAACAGCTTCCAGTCTCTGACAGTTTGCAAAATTATCAACATTTTATTTCTGTTTTCCTGTTAATAAATCAAATTAGAGTAAAATTAAAATGACAGAAGAAGATGGATTTAAGGATGCAGTAGATATACATCTGCTGGACTCATGAAAGGGGACTGTGAAGCACAGAACTGAAAAGGTAGAAATTAAAGTTTCTCAGCATCCTCTGAAACAGAAGATATTAATCAAAGTGGTAGTTATAGGAAAAAGAGACAAAATTATTTATTGTGCAGCAGTAGGCTGAAGCTTGGAATAGTTGGTACGGTCTCTCCAAAGCTCTGCCTCCTCATCTTCAGTGACTCAGGAAGATACTGCCCCCAGCTGTCTTCCCTTCTCTTCTGGCAKGCGATATGACCCATGCAGCAGAAGCAGAATAAAAGGATTTACTCCTCAGCTGCCACCCTTTACAGTGTAGCAGACAAATATAAACTTAAATCATTGGTGGCTGAATTAAATATTCAGCCTATAAAAGGCAGCAGTGAAGGCCAGACACCACATCTGCCAGAGACTTAAACTCTTGTGAAATGGGTGAAAAACAGACAGAATGACATTTTATGTTATGTCTTATATTGACCCACTGAAGTTCGTGAGACAGACRTTTTAAGCTACTTACCCTAGCTTCTTATCCAACTTAGAAAAGCTCTTTGGCATATACCTCAGTTCATCCAGCAASCATCAAACACATCAAGTCTAAACACAGACTCAATCTTCTATGACTTTAAGGACTTGTTTTAATGGGATTAATCATGTATCAGAATGAACTGCTGGATCAGAGCCCATGTGAAGAATGCAAAATGCAACTGAAGAGAGGAGGAACATCTCTTGCAGAGCTGCTCCCTCGCAGGCTGCGCACTGCCACTGTGATGGAGAGGAAGGTGATTAGACTCACATCGTTTCCCAACTTCTATTTTGTGGTTTTCTTTGTCAGTGCTGCCTGCTGCACAGTGCCGGCATCACACAGCTTTGCCAATACCAAAGTATTTAATTAATGGAATGGGGGATGAAGCTATTTTGCCATTTCTGCATCAAGGTACAGAATCTAAAATATGAATTTTCGAAGTACATATTGCTCTTTTTTTTTTTCAAGAAATGATTTCCGCCTCTCTCCTTGGTAGTTCAGCCAAGAATGAAATACACGTTGGAGAATTCTTTCCAGAGAGACACGAACAGCATTTGAAAAAGAGATTTCAACAGTGAGTATTCCAGTGGCTTTTACAGCAGGGCATGATAAAAGAAAGTTTAGGATAAAATTTTGCATTTGCTACTACAGTTGACAGTTTAACAAACAACAAATTCAACAGTTTTTTTYCGAACTGCCACATGCTTTTCCTGAGGTCTGACAGGTTTGGTCTGTATCTAAAATATTCAACTAATCATTTAACATAAACATCCAAAGTATTATAGAAAAACAGCTTTGGCTATGTACACATACTTTGTAAGGAATAAAAGAAACAAAAAAAGTGAGATGGGTCTATTATGGTAGATTTGTTTACTATTTTACTCATTGATTTGTTTACTATTTTAGTTTCACTTATCTTCAACAACAACAAYAAAAAAGTAGTAGCAGTGAAGAAAACTGTTCAAAAATCACTGCTGTAATATTTAGATCTGCTCAGGTTACTCACAAATTATTTTTATTGACTGAGTGCTGAAAGTCTGAAACAGTGGTAGGAACCTTTCTATACCTGGCATTCTTCAAAGTGTCAACTATCATCAACACTCTTCACTTCCAAGAGCCTGCAATTAAGGGCTTATGAAAGAATAAAATAAAATAAAATAAAATAAAATAAAATAAAATAAAATAAAATAAAATAAAATAAAATAAAATAAAATAAAATAAAATAAATCATTTAAGGGAAACAGATCTTAATCATGTATTCAAATACAGATATGAACTTAAGTCCCATTAATTATGAAAGGATACAAGCTCAGAGGTAAAATAAAACTATTTGCCCTCCAAGTTTCAATCCAAACCACACAAAAAAAGCAGGAAAACACGGTGACAAGACAAAGTAGCATGAGGTGATGCGACGCTATCACTAGCTACAGAACAATTACAAAAATCAAAATAACACTCTTTTAACTGAAGGGTTTTTTTTTTTTYCTTTCTTTCTTTTTTAACCTACAGACACTCAGGAAACACCTATTTCCAGACTTGCCACAAAGTTCTGGTATTTCTACCCAATTCTAAGCATTTGACACAGGCACATAAAAGACAATAAACATCAGCACCATAATAAGCCTTTTTTTTTCTTTATGTTTCTAAATGTGGACAAAACAAATCTAGACTTTTTTTTTCTTCTATAACTTCAGAAGTATCTTTACACAATAAAGAATCCCACAGAAAGACCATTATATTACTCATACACGGGGGATTCAGGTATCATGACATTGAGTATGGGACAAATACCCACAGACAAATTTTGGTGTGGAATAAGTAAGTTATGTTAGTAATTTAGAGAGAGAACAAGGTTGACTTTAAGGGAAYCTAATGAATGTGTGGTGGTAATGTGATTATGCCTTCCTAAATCAGCTTTAACCAGCAATGAAATGTGCTGGCACAGACTCTGTCATGGGCCAGCAAGCAGCACACGCACGCAGATTACCTGTTTGGCTTGCRGAGTTTCAGAGGAAATCTGAGTTTTCATTACTAGTGTCACCTAAGCAGAACCCATTCACAGTGAACAGAGGCCAACCTGCTTGTTTAATGTAGCAAAGGGCTAGGACTACTGAATGACTGCTGTTTTTCAGTGAACTCTGTCAAACTAATGTGCAAAAAAAGGGAAAAAAATCTTTCTGTGACTGGGTGACAGTAGTGCAAAACTTCAATAGTCAAATCAAGGAGAAAAAATGAGCACTGATGAAAAGCTGAGTGAATCAGATGAGGAAGAGTTAGTTGATTCTGTTCCACCAAAATTTGCTTTTTGGTTTGAAACCCTGTGATCTGGAAAGCAACACATTTGCATTTACTTTTGAATGCATCAATAGCAGCTTAATTTTAAAGATTTCTTGTTAAATAATCCAGTTGAAAATTAATTGGTATTTGATTGATATGAAAACAGTTCTGAATGAGCTTTCTAGGTTTATTTTTACTAAAACTTTGTTGGCTTTTCTACTGAATAATTTGATTACTATAGGCAAGAGCTTTGCTTTAGCTTGCTATCGATCTGTGTGCACATGCATAAATATTTTACGGTTTGTCATGATACGCTCAACTATGAGATGGTGAGATGCCCCACGTCAAGGACAACGCCGCATGACATTGCTCTTGGAAGAGTTCCCAAGGAAGATTTTGAGCTACTCTGCCAGCGATCTAAAAGGTGGGTAAGAGACTTCAGATCTCCACCCAACACAGCATCTAAAGCCACAGCACAGTAGCTTTAAGTAACAAGAACTCTAAAAAAACACACTTTCAGTTTCATACCCTAGTTGCAAAACAGCAAAAAAAAAAAATCTAGATGACATACACAAGTGGCAATTATTTATTAAATGTACATAATAATTATTAAATATATTTCTGAAGGCTATAATTAGCTTTTCTCATTTTACAGGATATAAGGGCAATTTGGATTTTTTTTTCTTTCTAATTGTTCATCTACTAAGTGAAAGTCTTGGATTTGGGGATTTTTCTTAAAAAATGCCTACTATAACAGCAATTACAATAACAGTAAGTTATATTTTGAAAAATAAAGCACAAAATGGAAAGGTTGACAAAAACATGTTTGATTCCACATGCATATTTAATACAAGTGCACACTTTAACAACTTGATTTTATATTAGTGTTTCTGCAAACAACATTCATATTCATTCATGGTATTAGATCATTTACTGGAAAAAAATTCAGTATGCTTTTAACCTGGTAATTTTGCTTACAGTCAAACTTAATTCCTGCACTGGAAAGAAAGCAATTTTATTTTAGAGGTAAAGTCAAATCTTCTGTCCAATTACTTTTTTTTTTTTTTCCCTAGCTTATGGATGCAAAGAAGGAGGTATTATCTGTTATCCCTGCCCATTTTTATCTCAAAAAGACCATACCTCCACTCAGAATAAGTACAGAGACAAAAATCCAATTTACCCTAGTGTAACGTCACATATAAAAAGCCTGTTTTAACATTATTGGTGTATGCGAAAATCACATGAAACACCAAGAATCTCTACAGTTCATACAATGATTTATAGCACAAACTCTTGCCACAGCTTAAAACTGATTGGAAATTGCACTGGAAAATATGGTCAGTAGATTACAATAGGCTGTAGAGCACAAATAATGCACAATAGTTTTACAACCTTATATAGCTTACATTCTAATAATACATTTATGATAAGCTATTTCATCAAACTGCTGAGTAACCTCTATTAATCTTATCAGGCTCGAAGAAATACAACCCTAAAGAATTTTTATAACTTCTCTTTGAACACAGGAAAGCAGATCTTTTATTTAGCTTAGGAAGCTAAACCTCATCACTTAACATATGCAGACACTTGGCAGAATAGACTAAGATCTTCAACAGCCAAGAAAAATAGTCACAGAAGCCTATAAAACTTCAAATTCTCAAAACAGGTACTGGAAACATATTGACTTAATAACCTTAGGATGATGGAACAGGCAGGAAAAGGATGTTCCATGATGTTAAGTGACTTTATCTGCTCTCTATTTCATAAAATGTGTGGAGTTATTAATGATAAGCTAATAAAAACCCATTTGGTTCTGTTGAACATTCTTTCAGGGATTAAAATTGTTAAATAGAAAAGTAGCTTTACATTGCATGTTGGTTAAATAGCCATCAATATGCAAGCAAACATCTACAGCCACCCAAATCTTTTGTCTGTGTTTGTATGGAGGATTTTAATAGCATTCAGTGGATGCTGTCATTATGTGAGGTTCTCTTGATTGCTGCTGCTTTATAATGGAAGCCAGGATTTGCATACATGTTAAGTAATAGTATGCCATTATCCTTGTGAAGAAGGAAATGGTACTTACAAGTGGACTTATTAATACGGAATAATATGGAACACCTGCTGTGGAAGCAGGTTCAAGAGTATTGTGCACTGCACAATATTCTGTTTCTAATATYCCTGTTTAAAGAGGAACATTTTTATCTAGAAGTACCTTAGACTACAAAAAATACTAGATGGTATCAGCATTGTATTTATCTCAGATCACATCACACTCACACAAAGTATGAAATCACTGTGACTCTCTTAAAATTATCTCCCTTTTCACTGTTTGCTAGCAGATTGCTATGCAGGCAAATAAATTCAACTAAGTTACAGATGTTATTACTGAACATTGTTCTCATTACATATCACGCTTTATATGGTACAACAAGTAAAAAGACAGTGACCAACTTAGGAAAAAATCCCATAGTTATGATAAAACACACCGCTCTTTCAGTTTCATTAAATTACCACCGTTATCTGAGGCATAKGAGATGAGAGAGAGACAAAAGAAAGAAAAAAAGGAAAAGGTAAAAATCACTCTCCAGTTGGAAAAATTCAGTATGCCAATTTGTGGAATAATTTTAGAAGTATTCCAACTTCATCATTATTAAAAGTTAATGATGATCTGCATGATTAACAGATATTAATTTGACCAGAGACACACAACCCAGTTTCAAAATCTGCACTGCATTGATATTACCATCATCTCCTGCAGGTTCTGTGCTCCAAGATTAAAACAAATGACATATTACATTTAAAGTAAGAGCATCTGCTAGAAGTACATCACAGAACAGCAGATGTTGCTAAATCAATAACTATCGATCTTCTGCTGATCTAATGACACCGACRGGGCATTGAAAATGCAGCTGGACAAAGACAGACAAACCAGT
The DNA here is from genome assembly GCF_003342845.1 of Nothoprocta perdicaria. Lineage (NCBI taxonomy): Eukaryota > Metazoa > Chordata > Aves > Tinamiformes > Tinamidae > Nothoprocta > Nothoprocta perdicaria. The sequence goes on from NW_020454095.1 coordinate 1,817,926, forward strand.
CCCAATTCTGCTCATAAAAGAACTCTGGACGACTTCTATTTTATCTAAAGAATCTTGAAATCTCTGTCTGTTTCACCAAAATATATTTTTAGAAAGACATTTAGATTCATTACAGCATTCCACGTAGCAGTAAAAGATTTATGCTGTTTACTTGTCTTCATGTAGCTGTAGGATTTTATGTTTCCCAGTATMTAACTGTTTAGATACTGGAGACAAATACGGAATCTCAATTGCTGAAATTTGAATACAACATTATCAAAGATATGTTCGCATCAATGTTTCTTGAAGTTGTTTTYTAAAGATAGGATGAAATTAATTTAAAAAAATCTTCTGTTGTATTAAGATCCTGTAAATTATGTTACTGTAAGGAATTACATTTCATATAAGGACTGAAAAATTACAGGTTATTTATGTTAAAAAAAGCAACTACCAATTTTAACATAATTTCAACAAAAAATTTAGAACRGTGGAGGTAACAGGCATCCTATAGTATTCCATCTTGGGTGAAATCACTACTGATTGTTTAGCTACAAGGAACTCACTGTTTCTTTGTTAAATTATCAGATTGACAAATGAGGTTCAAACTGTCCATTTAACATAAAATACTCTTACAAGTATCTATTTACTCATCCATAAATCTTATCTAAGACTAAAAACATAAGAAAAAGAAGAACTCCTTTTAAAGTTGCCTATATTCAAAATGTATTTATAATATGAAAAGTCTAAGCTTGAGTAAAGAACAGGTTTAGTACAGGAATTCTTTAGTATAGAAACTATTTACCCTTGAACCAGCATTTAACAAATGTGTCATTTGTCTCYTGCCAAAAAAACAGGTGAATGAGTTCGGTTCTTTATGGCAGAAAGTCCTATTGCGTATTCATAGAATAAAAAAAAAATGGTTTTCAGAAAGATATTAATAGTACTTTAATACTTACATCTGTCTGATCATTTTACACTTTTTCTTTAAGTCACTATTCAAAAGTCGTACTGTCTTCAACTTTCTTCGTGTATATACAGACATTCACAATACATCTAATCTGATAACAATATGAATTAAGCACTTCTAACAGGCAAGAGTAGAAGGGAGCTAATGGGACTGGTGCACACAACATGCTTCTTTCTATTAAAATGTCAACATTTGCTGAAGGTAGATGTGGGGATGGCCACTCTTTCTCTGGAAATCACATCTATTAATGATTGACACATCTTTCATATACAGCAGAATGTGATCACACACACACAACAATAATCCCATCAAAGGTTTCAGACACCTGAAATSAATTACCTTGATGTAGTCTGATTATAGTGAGAACCCTGGTATTCTCTTACCTAGAACACACAAAGAAAATGTTTTGGAATTAATTCATTGCATTATTCAAATCATTCATTTTGTGCATTAGAAAAGAACTGCAAACAACCAACAAGCTAGGTAGCAAATTCTGTCCTTTTAATATTGTTATGATCCAAGAGATTTGATAGCATCTTCTATCAGAGTCTTGTCATTTCCCCTTATGCTGGATGGTGATAAACTGTATCTTTACAGTCAAATAAGCACAAAAGCCAAATCATGCAACAAAAATCCATGATTTATACTTGTTTATATCATATTACACTTGATTTAAGTTCTTATCTGAAAACTTCTTAGTTTGCATTTTGTGTGGTTTTTTTTTATACAAATGGACATGCATGGATGATTTCTCTTTTTCAAAACTTAAAAATCAAAGGCAGTTTTTATACACCTCACTCTGCACTGATTTTTGCCTAATGATAGTAAAAAAATACTTTGGTGTCAGTTCATCTTCTAAATTCTCTCTCAAAAGCCAGCCAGCAACAACAAATATACCATGATATTTTGTCAGCAATATAAAGTATCATGAAGCTCAAATGCCTGTAGAAATAACAGTGCTTTCTTTTTATACAGTATATAAACCAGAAAATTCATATATTTGGAACAAACATATCCTTTAAATAGTATACAATCTCTTATGTTATTTAGTGATGACAGCAGTGGAGCAACCACAAGTTCTTCTGAGAGCTGTTTACATTATAGAATATGGTTTCCTGGGTCATTTCAAGCCTTGATCCTGCCAGCTGTACAACTACAAACACAGTGTTTCAGTATATTACCAGAGTCTCAACCAATACTCTCTTATGGGAAAAAAAAAAAACAGAGTATCCTTTAAATTAAAGAGTATCCTTTAAATTATAATTTTAAGTGACATCCTAAACCACATAGCTTTCTGTGCCTACATCTACATTTCAGGATGGTGAAACCTAGAAAACGGAAAATGAAAAAGTGCTGTCATTTTTAGGATTTTGCAAAAACGTGCACAGAATCCTACCAAATCTGTGAGCTTCTGCATTTATCTTTAACTTCTTATGCACAATATAGCAAGTGCTAAGATACCAACAGACATGTAGGTTTTAATAGTACTTAGGAACCAATACTTCATAACACAAATGGTGATAGATCAGATAGATCATTTGAAATCCACCATCCCAGTCTCCCCTCCTTCAAGTCTCCTGAGCTTCCATAGCAAAGATAGTCCTATTTCCTTAGTCCTACATTTTTCTTTTCTTACACATCGCTATCATTCCTCCACTACCTTCTCTCCCCCATGCTACAAAACCCYGTCCAATATCTTCTCCTGTAATGTTTTCTTAATTTTTCTTTGTTACCTACACACATCCTGTCATTAGTAATTTTCAATTCTGTTCACTTCTCCCATTTTAAGCAGCCTCTATCCCTATTGAAAGGCACAGCATATTTTCTAGCAAGTCCCCCTTTATCTCAGGAGGTATCTAATGTTGAGAAACTGCATAGTCTTGCCACCTAAAAGCATGTTACAGAAGTGTCATTTAACTGTTTTGAGAAAAATAAATGACTTCCTCTTTTTCAGACTTGCACTCTCATGTACAAGACTACATCAATAGTGCAGAAACTAAGTAGGTTTGGATACCAAAACATCTTCATCACAGATATATGCACTCTTATGGATTACACTACTGAGCCAATAGAGAGATGGTGCAGACCAGCAGAAAAGCTGAGTGGGCAGCACAGAGGTTTCTAGTCATGCAGAGTGAACCCCAAGTGCAGGGCTATGGTGTCTCCTCGTCTCTTTACTTTCTCTCTGGTCTTCAATTCTCCATAAAGATGCTGTGTTGCACCCTGGGGGTCTCTCAAAACATGGGTTCTGAAAGAGTCACTMAGAGCATCTGTTTCCCGAGTCTTCCCAAAAACCTCTTCCCATGAGCCTCCCATCCCTGTTCAGGCACCGCTCTTCCTTCAGTACGCCCCAGCCCCTCTGACTGGATGATATTTTGTCAGGAGCTGCTGTTTCACCTCCCCACGTGCTGCACATCTCATCCACACACACACAAGGACATGTGGGCCGGTGGGCGCCTTGCTGAGCACCTCAGGCTTCCCCTGCTGTCTACCTCTTACCAACAGGCCCCGAACGCTGCTTAGCTCTGTCCTGGAGACACCGAAACACAAACCAGGGACGAGCTGGGAACTATCCCTTTTGGGGCTCTGCTTCCACATACAGCCCCCTTGGGGACAAGTCCCTGTTAAGAGTTTTCCCAACTCCAGTAAGTCCATATATGCTAATTTCCTTCTCTCCATCAAGCCTTCCCGTGTGGTACGTTCAGGTGGCCATGCACAGACTCAGATCTGCCCAGTGACACTTCCTCCTCTAAACCTAACATCTGCTCTGTTTTCTTTCCTTTTTAAAACTAAATCATTTAGACAGATCTGGGTTGAAATGGCACCACTGAGAGTGAGAAAATTCTCAGTGGGGAAAGGAAACTCGCCTATTTGGAGAGAAATTGTCTCTGCAACCACCCTTAAGTTTAACCTGGTTCTGCTTCTCTACAAGAAATCTCACCCATTTTCTCAATAAACAGTCGAGGGACAAAGAACAGCTGATCTGAGATTTCTTTGCTCCTGCTGATGAAATTTATGGAAACTTGTGAAACAGAGGTTTTATARAGACACTTTTTTTTTTCTTTTTTCCCCTGTTCCCTCTGAGCTCAAGAGTTTTTTAATAACAACTAGAGAAGTAAGTTTCCAATCCCCAAATATATATATGAACTAGCCTAGGAAAGCTAGTTTTTCTAGAGGTCTGTTGTAGATCTTCCTTGAGACTCATGACCAAGAGGTCAGGGGTGAATGATGCTCTTTGGGTCGGGGGTTGGGGGCAGGGAGAAGAAGAGAAAATTTTCCAACAGTAAATAGATGTTTCAGTTGTTTGTTTCTGTGATTTATTCTAGAGTAAAGCTGCTTGATTTCACTCCTACAGCCTCCAATAAAGGATTTACGACCCTGGAAGAACTGTATGGCATTCTGGCAAGAATTATCAACTGTGAGGATGGTGGTGTGATCATGTAAAGGCAAATGAAGGGGAAGCTGTTTAGAATTCTAAAACATCAAAACAATTACATCTTAAAATATTGATGTTCTTTATTTAGAAATTGCTAAATATATTTTAAGGAGAAAAAAAAAACAGTGCTTTAATCTGAAAATAAAGGACCTGACATATTTGTTTTTCCTTTCCCGATTGACTGAAATTAATTCAGCAAACTGACAATGAATGTGCAAAATAGTCATTGCTAAATACACAGCAGTAACCTTCTGTCATCATATCCTCATTCTCAGTACTACAAAATGCCCTTTAAATTCTTTATCTCCAAAGTCCACTAATACTCATGATGATCAAAAACCAAAGGTTTCTCTGTCCATTCCAAAATCTTTCCTGAATTTGTTAAAATTTTGACATCACTTATCTTTTCAGGCCCCTTGAGATCATTACCAGTTAATCTACAAGAGAAAGGAAAAAAGAAATGCCATTTGTACCCCGCATATAATCCCTCTGGAATGTCATTATCGGAAACTTCCGTGCTCTGCCAAGCTTTACGCTGCCAGCAGCCCAACCTCCTGGGCAATGGCTACTATTAACACTAGGCTGCCATGTGTTAGCACCAGACTGTCATGTTCCCAAGCAGCAGCTACCCATGCTGGCGAATCTCTGCATGCTGCTGTCAATAGTCCCTGTCRGAGGGAAGGTTTAGGGGAACAAACTCTGATGTGGGACATTGCCTGGCGCAGGGCAGAGCACATTCTGGGAAAGTCTTTGTCATCCTCGTGCCCTGCTTCTGCACGTGCCATCACAAGTCCACATATCTTTTCTGTTCCGAGGTTAGTAATAGCATTTGCCTAAGATGTAGCATATAAAGGAGTTCCAGAGAAATATTCTTCCTGTTGTGTCCTTCTTCCCCTCCTTTCAGACTTGCCTATCAAGCTGAAGAATCAAAAATTTGTTTGCATGCATGGCTTCTAATGATGTGTATTATTCTGCTCTTATTACACTATTACACGAATAGCCGTGGGCACTGGCTCTTCCATATTGCATGACAGAAGTTAAAAAAAAAATGATGTTGGAAAAAGAAAAATAGATTTTAAGAGAATAAATAGGAGGATATATTATTTAGATCTGAAATAGTAAAGCAGCTACAGCTTTTAATAATGAGGCCACATACACATGCACATGCGTACAGACACACACACACATATATATATATATACGTACAAAAAAAATAGGGAATAGGATAGACTATACCATATATTGTCCACCCAGACACTGAATAGCTGATGTTTATGAGTACATGCAATTTGGATGTTATAATTAGCAGGGACAGTGCTTTAATCTAGGGTAGCAAAATGGCATTGACACACTCCAGTTTGACATAATCAAAGGGTTATATTTGGAGCAAATAAAGCAAGATTGATGGAGTATTTTGTATAAATGTGAACTAAGTAAACAGGAAATACTATGAAGAAAAAAGAAGTCATCCTTACAGATTTCTAAAAATTTCTATATGATTTAAAGAGAGTTTTACAGCTCTTACRGAAATAGAAATTGTATGACATAGTTATGTAAAAGCACACCAATGTTTGAGGCTACCTCAGTTATTTCTTTGAAGAATTTAATGTATTCTTTCCAATCACAGTTCTGAGAGTTTACAATGTTTAGAGATGGAGGTTTGCTTATTTTTGCCTTATTAGGTTTCAAAGGAACCGGTAGCTTGTACTATGTTTAAGATAGGATAAAAAAAAAAAAAAAGGATTTAAAAAAAAATGTAGCCAGGCAAAGAAGGGCAAGTCATTTTTAAAAACCCTCCCTTGCACTCTTTTGAAGGAACTTTGTAATGCAGAATACAKCTGCATCTTTGGGATACACATATGCACATCCAAAATTCAAAAAAAATAAAAAAGCATTTGGGTTCAAAAAACACCCAACTAGTCCATAGTTAACAGTTGTGCTTGTTGCATGGCACAGCTGAAACCAGTGGTGTGAATAAACTGATATTTCTTTCTTAAAATCCATTTGGAAAAATCCAATAAAAACACTCCACAGTTATAAAACAAGATCTCACTTTCTAGATTAATCCTTTGAGCTCAAGATCAGAAGAAGAAAAGGGTAAATATTTACATCATCAGACCAGTTGTGCAGACTGCATAGATGCTGGCCTTGCTCACAGTTCTAGGACTGGTCAGGGTTGTTTGTATCATGGGAATCTTTCCCAGCTCGACTTTGGTATGACTTTGAAGTTTATGAGCCGAAAAGCAGCTAAATTAAGCAGAACAAAACAAGCAACTGACAGCTAAAAAGCATTAGATCCAAGTCTATCCATTCAATTAATTTGCAGTTTTACCCACTCTAATTTAACTGCTTTATCAAAAATTCAACAGAAGCATCGTATGAGTGAACCTATACAATGCACAGTAATAAACTAAATATCTGAAATAAATGCAAAATAGATATTTTGGGAAAAAAAAAAAAGATAATCCTAAATATAAAATCAAAGCCTCATATTTTGGGTTAATTCTCCTGATATGCCTTTGCTATTTGCTGACATCTTTTAATTTTTCCAATTTAATTTATTTCCTCCTAAAATAAGACTCTGAGAAAGGTAGTCAATTATTCAAGAACTGAAATGTGGAGCAAAAGTATCAATTAGAAAGGCCTTTAAGGGAAAAACATGTAAAAGGCTGGCAGACTACTGTCAATTATTTTGTCTTATTATAATGCTTAATAGAATTCATCAGCTGAAGTAACATTTGAACCCAAGTAACACGAAGTCATCCCAAAGTGCTGTTTCAGCCAGGTCTGCCAGCTCCGCGCTTAATCACTTGCAACAACCCTCTTGTGCCATTTCAACCTTACAATCAGATTTTCCATTTTAAGTATTGTTTTACCCTGAACAGAGGAACACATGTGGATAACATAATTCAGTAACTGGTACAAAGACTACATCACCCTATTACTTTCAGATTTTTTTTTCCATTTTTTTATTATTATGAATAAGTAAGTTACCAGTAAAGATGATACCTACTGCAAATGTGCATTTCTAACAGAGGCATGCTTTGCGCATCTTTCATTTGACAGTTAACTATATTAACAGCAAAAGGAGCAAGACAAAATATGTTGAGTAAATTTACCTAGCATTATCTATCAGCATTTAGGAGTATGTTTATATAGAAGAGTGCAAACCAGTTTTGAATCCTCTAGATAAAAAAAAAATGTATTTTTTTTCTCCAGAAAACACAGGAAAAAAGGCCAAATAGAATACATCAGAAATTCACACAAGGCAACAGACATACACAGCCCTACTTCTGCTACTGTGCTGTCACAGGCAGAAGGAAAATAGTGTCCATGCATCTGGCTTGCATCTGCCCCCAGCAGAGACAAAAATGATGGAAAATAAAATAAAATAAAATAAAATAAAATAAAATAAAATAAAATAAAATAAAATAAAATAAAATAAAATAAAATAAAATAAAATAAATAAAAAAATAAAATAAACTTTTTAAGTGGTTCATGTCCTTCTGCATTTACTGTTGTAAGCATGCTCGGTTTTAGTGCACAGACTGTTCTGTGGTTTTGTGGAATGATTTTTCCTGTAATCAAGCTAGCAGTTTAGTTAAAAACATGGCTTACGTGTGTTAGCTGAATGTCTGCCTGTAGCATAACTAGACAATACGCAGAACAACTTCTAAGAACACCACAAAATATCTTAGTATCTGATTTTATTTTAACCCTAAGGAAAAAAAAAAAATGTCAGAGATTATTCTTTTTTTCATGTAAGGAGCATTATTCACATTGGCAGAAAACATCAGATTAGAGTACAGGAATTTCATATTTTGTTCAAGTGCGCCTGAATCATAATGACTTAAACCTGTTCCCTTTGAGTTGGTGAAACTTTGGGGAAAATGCCACTGGCTGCGAAAATACATCAAATCTTATTTTCCATTGGGATCAACCACCAAAAACCACCACCGCTCCTTACAGAAACAGGCATAACTTTTTTAGCAGTGGAATACACGAAACAGGACCCAAGATCCCGTACTGTTCTGGGGAAAGGGGCGTGGATGAGCAGCCATGTATGTCAAGAAGTCCTGTGAATGAGGCGGCACGCAACAGCGCCGGGCAGGACATGGCGGCTCCGCGACTCTGCTGCCCCTCGCGGGGCCGGGCAGGACATGGCGGCTCCGCGACTCTGCTGCCCCTCGCGGGGCCNGGACATGGCGGCTCCGCGACTCTGCTGCCCCTCGCGGGGCCGGGCAGGACATGGCGGCTCCGCGACTCTGCTGCCCCTCGCGGGGCCGGGCAGGATATGGCGGCTCCGCGACTCTGCTGCCCCTCGCGGGGCCGGGCAGACATGGCGGCTCCGCGGTGCCTCTGCTGCCCCTCGCGGCGCCGGGCACCACATGGCGGCTCCGCGGTGCCTGCTGCCCTCCTGGCCGCCCGGGGTTCCCTGCCCGGCCTCGTCCCTTGCTGCCCCCTTCAGCCACGCTTAGCAAAGCTAAGGTGATAAGCGGCGGTGGTGACCTGGCTTCTGCTGTGCCGGAGGGCTCCGGAAAATCTGGCAGGAGAAGGGGATGAAAGGAGGGCCAACCCGCAGGGAGCATCCCTCTCTAGCCACACTGCAGTTTTAGCCGCCCTGTTCACCTCTGGGGAAAACGGGAACAAACGAGCCCGTGTGGAACCGATGCTGAGGCTGTACAGGCAGGAGCAGCAAAACCTGGGTCACTCTTAACCCGGATCAAATTCTGCCATACATACTAGATTTTGCAGCAGAGATGCGTGCAGCCCAGATGTACATCTGCAAGAAAGGCTTGGTAAGAGACCTCTTGGTAAGAGACCATCCTGGTAAGAGATCTCGCAAAACCACTCCCTAAACTCATTTGTTAAATAAGGGGATGGCTGTGGATAATTGTCTTCCTCTGAATTTACGGACACATGAAGAGGGAGGTGAAATTCCAGGTGTACATCCAGGCACACTGCATGATATGGGTGCACACTGAAAAGAAGGCAGTGGAGTTGAGTTGAGGAAATACAGGAGTAATTCAGAGGCAATCTGCCTGAGCTAGGGCAGAGATACATTTCTCTTTGCAACAGTGTTATCTATTTAAAGAGATTTTATTATGTTTCTACAGCAATAAGTCAGAGAGTTTTCCTTACCGCAGGTTAAGCTATTACTGGAGCCATGCCTGAAGCAAATATGCTCTACTAATAAGGTCTGCAAGGAGCAGAGCAACTCAGAAGTGACATTAAAATGGGGTAGACTGTAATCCCAACTACCAATCCAGTCCATGTATACTTAGGTTTAAGAACTCCTTGGCTGCCCGCTAACTTGATGTGATTATACACACTGCCTTCGGAGCAGAGATAATCAAAGAGCATGAGATAAAAGTTTCCAGTATACCAGTATAGATTATGTCTTTTTTTCTTTTTCCAAGGCATTATATTTGTACCAGGTCTGCACAAGTATTTATGGGGACAGTAAAATATGTCTTTTAACTCAAGTATAGTCTCACTTCTATTCTCCGAATTGTGTAAATACTAGAGCTACTATCAAAAATGATTAGATTTTTTTTGTCTCATCATTTTGGCAATGCTCAGTTATCTGTATGTATTTTAATGCAATACAGATGATTCAAGTACGCCAAGCACTTTATGATGGTAGTACTACAAAGAAGATGCAACAACAAAATCTTATTTTCCACAATCTAAATTTAAGCACTGACAAAAGTAATGCTTCTCTTAGAAAATCACTTTCTGACAAGTTGTGAAAGCCTGCCTGCAGATGTACTAGCTGTCCTCTAAAGCCCTGATAAACAATAGCACAGACTTTTCCCGCATGCGTGGTTGATTTTCAAATCAGGCCTTGAAACAAAATAATAATTATATATATCAAGAAGCACAGAAAAAAATGTCCCTAATTCACATCGCTGACTAGAAGACACTGCCAATAACTAAATCCGAAGAGTAAAAAAGTATACAAAAAAAACCCTTTGATGTACACTTCACAAAAAGTATCGCACCTGCAGCTTGACTTCCGTTTAAATTCTATTAGTTAGAACAATATATCATTCGTGTATTCATCAACTTACTATGCCAGAAGCTTGTTAGAAGCATTAGTAGAAGTCAGAAGAACATTGTAATATATATTATGCTTAAGATCTAAACAGAGAAATTAGTTTAAAATTTATTCAAAACATATGTAAATTAAAATAATGATGGGTCAAACCAATGCATTTCATTTATCCCATATTAAATATTAAGTTTTATTTAAAAAGGAGAAGTATTTCATTTTTAGGGTGCCAATGTTTTAACACTTACAGATTTTTAATTTCTACTAGTACCAAATTCCTTTTGATTCTGTGACTAGCCCTGATAACTCTGAAATGCTACTGCTCCTTGCTTAATATAATCAGAGTTTAAAAATAGTTTTCCAATAGTAAAGTATCAGATTCCTACTCCTTCACTATCTACTAGACTAAGGACAGAGAATGGGTGCAGGAGCCAGGGAAAAGCCCAGAAGAGCATTTGTGTCTCCTTAACGCTGTAATCTGGACCTTTAAGTCCCCTATCTTGTGCTGGCAGTTGTCTCAGCCAACAACAAATCAAGATGTTTGGAGGTACCCACGGGAAAAGCCCCTGCCCTGTCTAAGGAAGAATTTGTCTTCTCGGCTTTGGAACAGGCAGTTTCTTTGTTTTATTTCATTTGTGTTCTCCAATTGCTACAGTTTATGGCCATTCATTTACTTAGAGTATTTAACAACAACAACAACAACAAAAAGGCCAAGCAAGCTAGCGAAAAAATTACTGGAAGGAGGGGAGCGAGGAGGCAGGGAGAGACTTGTTCACTATCAACATGTGAACTCCTAAGCAAGAGGATTGTTTAAAAATATTATTTTCTTTTCATATTTCACTGTTGTTCTGATAAACAAATTCAGTGTCCTGACAGACAGATGTGTGGACTTGTCTTTCAAAGCCAGAAGGACTGAGATCCAGACTCTTCCTTGTAATTTTGGTCTATAATTCATATTTACAGACCTCAATAATCCTAAGCTTATTCCTTAACTAAACTCTGGATAGAAATTGCAGTTATTTTCATGTTTAAATTGTAAGGTGGTCAGAGCAGAGAATTAGAGGTTAGGGTAGATCTAATAGACTGGTTAAATAATCATATATTAGATCCTATGCAGTTGGCTTCTTTTGAAATAATGTATGAATTATTACAGTCATAGTAACTGTCTCTTCTAGTATTTTGTAAATCTGAAACAGAAGATAAATGGTAGCTGAAAGAGTGAAACTTACTCTACATTAGGTACTATGTCTTAAGTTTATTTGAATTGCAAGTACTTGAGAAAAATTGGGATAAAATATGTCTGTGTTAGACACAGGCCTGCACTGACATGATATATCAAGACAAAAATACAGACCCAAACTGGCTTGAGAATCAGCATTATCTAGTTCACATGATTGACTTGGAAAGCCAATCAAGTGGCAGATGTAGCCYGAACATGGGGAAGCTGTGGAAGTGTGGCCATATCAAGCAACACAGTCTCCACAAACTTTGGTCCTTCAATTTATCCATCATTCTCTGTACTCAAAGCAGGTACTTTAAGCAAGTCCTGTGACTGGTCCTACAGTGTGAATAAGTGCTAAATCTTGCTATTTATAAAACATGTGACTTTAAGTAGGTCTCTTGATTTAACTGAGTCAATTATAAAAGCATGTGGATGTGAAATTTCTAACAATGATATTAAACAGATAAAGGAAGAAGTCTTACAAGGAGGGGACATGAGATGTGTTTTGTTATTGGCATAAACAATAATTGATTAAGGTTCCCAGCTTCTGCTTTGAGAAATTCTAATATATTCCACCTAGGATTACTAGTTAACTTTCATTTCCTTTCAACTTTTGCCTCTGGGTAGGCTCAACTATTCCCCAGAAGAAACTCTGATCAAGTACATTTGTCATGCGAACAACTATAATAAGGTAATTTATCATAGTCTGTCAGAGTTTTATTCCAGGAAGACTGCTGCATTTTTATCCTTACTTAAAAATCTGCTGTCACTCCTGCTGAAAATTTTGGTAGACACTTTGGACATGTTTAAAAGCCCTTCCAAAGTGATAGTGGCAGATAATTAAGTTATCAGCTATCAAAGTCTTTTTTCACTCTCTGCAGTGTTTATGACACCATGAACCTTTCTGGCTGGTGTGATCTGACCTGTTCAGGGTGTGTGATCCCTTGTTCCTTCCCTATTCCCTTCTTAATAGTAGCCAGGGGCCAATGTAATTCATGATGACAAATGAAGCCCTTCTGAAGTGTTTAATTGAGCAATTTTGTTTTCTCTACAAGGCCTGAAATCAACCACATCCTTCAATCCCTCCTCCAGCACAGCAGTAAAACCCGAGCTACTTGAAGGCCAGGCAAGGTACCTTTTGGGTTTTCAAAGAGAACAAAAATAAACCAATTCTGACTCAAAGCTGTGTGTGGGTGAAGGTGAGGAGTTATTTAGGCTGACAATGATGCTTAACTTTTTATATGTCCTTCAACCCCCGCTGCCAGCTTGCACTTTGCCAGGATGCTGGGTGAAAAATTTCATGTATTCTTCCTCTATTTTCTCTTACATAATATTCTGTGGATATAAATATTCTCTTTCTCTTCCTAAAGATTTCTGCTTTTTACTCACAAAAAAAAAAAAAAAAAAAAAAAGGGCATGCAGTTTTAGCCCTGGTGAACACTCTTACAAATGGAAATGCACTGAAGGAAAAAATATTGTGAAAGCAGCAAGATCTACTTCCATCTTCTACAAGAGCATTAACAATAGCAAGGAGAAAATGAACTTGATCTTGCAGACTTATTGCTTCACATACAAAACACAAACAGAGTACAGTTTTAATCCCTATACCTCTTCCATCACCACCTTTTATCTATAGCTTTTCAATAGAGCAGCAGAAGCCTAATGACAAAGCGATCTTAAAAAGCTACAATCAATTTCCACTTCAGTCACAGCTGTCAAAAAGGCAGGGAGAGAAGTAAGAGCTGATAAGCAAAATTAAAAGTAATGCCAGTTAAACCCCCTGTGAGATACATGTGGTAGTTTTCTAGCAACACCATGCAGCCTGTCTGTAATTGGTTTATTAACAGTATTTCACTTATGAAAGAAAGACACAACAAAACAAACAGAATGCCACGAGTTTATCCTGAGGCACAGCTTCTTCAGCATCAGAAATAACTGAGCATGGACCATTCCTAAAACAGAGGAAAAGAGAAGGAGTCCTAACAGCTGTAGGTGGAGGAAAGCCCATCCTTAATGCTTACTTGAGCCGTATCACAAATTGCTTTGTACGCCTTAGGTGAAAATGCCATATATAACAACCAAGAATCCAAGTCAGTAATATTTCTCTCTGCAAAGTAGCCTTTCCTAAAACTGTACTAAAGGGTACTTTGTAGTTGGCTCATAGGAAAAAGGATGAACAAAGAAATGGTGGAAATAGACTCCTGGACTCCAAAATTCTTACATGTTTGTAATTAAGAGCACTTGAAAAAGTAAAAATGTTGCTTGGATTTGGAGCTTAAAAGTTGGACTACTGAGAAGATCTGATGACTAAAGTAAATAATATTTTTGAAAACAATCTCTAAGTAGTACCATGCTTAGAGCTCGTTCCTAGACTCTTTATCTAAATCGCACATGAGGACACTTCTTACTGTGGTTAAAAGGCTACAGAGAAAGGATTTCCAGTGAAGATCCCCAAGCAATTACATATTGAAGAATCCAGCTCAAAGCAATACTATTAAGTTGAATTCAATATAAAATATGATTACACTGTCCTGTATTTTCAGCTTGAGGGGTGAACCTCTTGCTTTTTACCTTGGAAAAGGAAAAGAAAAAAGCAGCAAAATTTAATATTTCTGGCTTTACTCAATTTGCTTTCCCTCAAGCAGTGAGTGTTAAAAGGTGTTAAAAAGAGTTACTGAACTCCCCACCTCATGGCAGATCTGCCAAAATGGCAGATGTTCAAAAAACCTTTGTCTTAAGTCACTTGTCCTCTTGTGTCACCTCTCCATCCCATGGCCTAGGACACTGTCATACTTCCCTCAGCAATCTGCTCAGACGAGCAAATAAAAGCAGCCTGGGATAGCTAAGCGTAGATGGCCGTAACTTAGTACATCTATGTAAAATGGACAGGACCACTTATTTTCAATTCTTTTTTTTCCCCTCCTTTCTTTCTCTTTTTAAATAATGTGCCCTGAACAGTCACAAGTAGCCTGTGCTCCAGGCACAGTGCAAAACAGACTCAGTAATTTGGAGAAAGGATTTCAAAAGATTCAAAGAAGACCTGAGTGTTCATATTCTGCTTGAAGACAATATCTTATTCTAATTTATTCATATTCTGAATAGCAAATCTAATGTCTACTATGCTGTAACTATGTAGTATTAGGAAAAGCCGTATTAGTCATATGGCTGTTATGAACATTTGCCAAGAGTCTAATGAAAGCAAAACTGCTGGACTACCTACAATGAATCAGAATTGCAAAGCATCCAAATTTATGTTTTCAAATAATAGCAATTTTTGATGTAAAAGCCATATCAACTATACAACACAGTCAAGTGTAGTTCTTATTGCCAAAGGGACCTGGGGACCAGAGCAACACATTTCAGGATACTGGATCTTAAACTGGGGACATTTTCATCTCAAAATAATCATTCTATCTAGGGAGTTAGAGAGACATCCTAAACAATGTGAGGCCATAAAATGTTTGACCTCTCTCCCACAAACAAATAAATCAGGAGGCCAAAGAAGCACAACAGTATCAGACTGATGAAACGATGAGGCTGATGAGCAGGGCTCTGAAAACAAGTAGGAAACATTTCATTTCTGATTTCCAGGGGGAATTTTCCATAGCGGATAGACTGAATTTCTTCTCAACATTTCTCTGTGTGTGGCCATCATTAGTTTTAATTATTCCTGACATTTTGTCTATCACACGGAATCCTCTGAGAAAAGGAATGAGTTTCCTCATGTGAAAGGTGAAGAGAATGAAGATCATATTAAGATGGCAGAAATAATTAAGCCACATGATCTTACTAACTGTAAAACCCATAAAGGATACCATTAAACCTCTCAGGACTACCAGTGTCACTACAGAAATCTCCTCATTAGCTATAAAAGCCAAATAGCAGCATCTTAATTCTGGAACTTCAATTTCGTTGGCTGATTGTGTATGCTTGCTCCAGATTTTATATCAGCAATTGGCAATCGTCTGATAATAATGAGTGTGTCCATAATAGACAATTAATGAGGGTTTCTTACCTGAGTGGCTAAGCCCAGCCATCTCCTAACTGCTTCTCTTTGAGTGGCTGGGAAAGTAGTTTGTTAAAGATATCTTTAACCTTTTCCTGAAGGTCATGTTTGTACTGTAATAAGACTTACTCAGCTTTTTAGAAAGACTATACCAATCAGTTCAAATCAAAAGCTTTGGAAAGTACAAATTACATTCTCTCTCTTTCCAGCTTATTGGGAGAAATGCTGTGTGATAGTCTCAAGAAAAATTAAGCAGGGAAGTCTAACACTCTGTATTTCCTTATCTTAATAGAATTTTACAACAGCAATGAATGCTTCAGAAATACTACTAAGGAGAAAAGCTAATTGGTAGAAGATTCTAAATTATATTTCTATATTCAGCAAAATAAGTGCAAGATAATTTATTATTATATTCAAAGCCATAACTCAGTGGGGAGAGGCAGAATACTGCAAAATAATTTAAAATACTTTTCCTCCAAGAAGTATTGTTTTATGAAATACTAAAATATCAATACATTTCATACCAAACACTGATATCTTAAAATAGTAATTTTTCCTATTTCTATGTGTACTCTATGTGTACCTACCCACATATGGGGCATATTATTATTAGAAAAACTACTATTTTTTCCCTTCAAATTTCCACTTGATGCAATCGCATTGACGGTTCTCATTCCACCCCTTCCTTCTAAAGTATGGTATGAATGGTACAGAATGGTACAGAAACACAGGGCTAAATGCTACCATTTAAGTAGTCCCAAGACTTTGGTGAGGATAAGGAAGTCCTTGGCTCTGATAACACAGAGTGGAGCTAACTTCTTAAATTTGTAATGCTACAAATTGTTTGTATTGTAACTTTGTATAATAAAACATTGTAAAAACATTGATTGTAAAGTTACAATTGATTGTAACTTCTTAAATTTGTAATGCTACAAATTGATTGTATCAGTTTTAAATTATCAGTCCAATTACTTCAACATTGATCCAGATATGAGAGAGGAAAGAAATAAAATATTATCTTAAATACTCTTGTGTTTTCTAGATGACAAAAATCTTCTGAATTCAGTACTGAGTTCATTCTTGGTGCTCTTTTAACAACTATGAGCTGCTTCAGCAGCATTCCCACCATTTTTGTGTCAGAAGAATATAGTGAGCAAATTAAACTGTTAGATTTCACTTGGAGCCATCAGTTATGCCACGTATTATAAAGGGTTTATTACATTGCTGCTTTGTTATTGCCAAATTACATATTAAAATTAGATATTATTTTGACATATGCTTTCATAATTATTTGTTACAATGAATTAAAACAACAGGTACTGAAATATCAACATCACTACAGTGGTGACTGCAGTTCTCTGCTAGCTGGCACCGTAGTATGTACTTGCATAACATACATTTTATTGTAGCTGGCAGACATCAAAAATAACTTGTGGTCAAATTTGGATGACAAATTGATGTGATACAGACAAACACAGAGCTCAGACATAATGAAATATATCTCTGAGATACTTAATATCACCCTATTATTTTTTTCACTTAGTCATGAGCAGATGCTTTACCTAAATTCTTAAATATAACATGATCACTTGATCAACACTGGAAGCAGCTTACAGAAGTATCTAGAGGATCCATAATTGCGGAATTAAACAGAAAAGAATTTAAAAAAAAAAAAAAAAAAANAAAAAAAAAAAAAAAAAAAAAAAAAAAAAAAAAAAAAAAGTCAAGGCAAGAGACTCATTTTATTACCGAACTAAAAATGGACAAAAGGCTACGCTACATGGAAATAGATCTAACCATGAAAATAGGATCATGGTTTTTTTTCCCAGACAACTTCAGAAGAAGAGCCAAATTCAGAAAAAAAAATATTGATACCTATGCACAAATATATTACATTTATAGTAAATTGCATTTGTTTCCTTCCACCAATCTTGAGAAACAAATAAATAGTTACAGGTAGGTAGGTAATAGATAGGTAAAAGATTTGCAAGCAGGTCATTTAGAATATCTTTGATATCATATCAATTAATTACTACAGTCATCATCAGATAGCCTCCAGGACAGTTACAAGTCATGATTCTGCAATTTTTTCCTTTCAAAAATTTTGTTGAAATCAAATAGAAAATCTTACTTGTGCYGTACTGCATATGGACATGAACCTGTCTCCTGGGTTAGCAGCCACAGGTCTTTGTTACATCGATCTCACACCTTTTATRACACTTAAATCCTACTTTGAAGGAAGAAGGACCAGCTCTTTCAAGAATAACAAATATAGCTGTTGTTGAATAAATTATTAGTTGTCTGGGATATTTATTTTAAGTTCTCTCATCACATATGAACATGCAAAACAATTAGCATTTTGATGATCCACAGCTATTCAACTTAATAGTCACCATCACTGAAACTAATACTTAACTTTAAAGCAGTTTTTAATATTCCTGTCAGACATATTATGCTTTTATATATCATTATGTATATAAAAAGGCAAAAGCATTGGGACTTTCCATCTTTCACAAGCATCTATGAAAGAAGCAACCTTCAGATTAAAGCATAAAAAAGGAGACCCTGCTTATTACAGAGTATCACTTCAAAATGGTTCATGACAGTTAATAAAAACAAAAAAAATAGCTTATTTACTATGAAGGAATATGCTAAGTGATTCTGTGAAGAAAAAAAAAATCAAACATTTCCATTCTTTAGACTTTCTTTCCTGCAGAACAGTCATTCAGAATTAGAATTCTTCTTGAACTTGAAATACATTTCAAGATTAGCAGGAGCCTTATTCCCCTAATTRCAATTCAAGATAAAGAAGCTTTGCCAGTAATGACCCACTCATCTGTAAAGATACTGTGCTGCACAAGTCATTTCATCTAGTGGCAAACAGTTATTTTATGATCTATTGTCTCAATGCAGAAAACACCATTTAAAAATATTTTTCTTTATATACCTGGAAGGGTAATAGTAGGTCTTGAAAACCAAAAATTATCATTGAAGATTTAGCTTTACTGAAAATGAATTAGTGGCCATTGGGAAAGCTATGTCATTATTGACTGTTTTTTTGTATTAACTGTCAAGATGTAATTCAGCCATTTTGTAGAAATAATATATACTTGCTGCTGTAGCGATTAATGAACAAAACGGAGTGTCTCTGCGTTCTGATGCTTGATGTATCCTTCTCGACATGCTGAGTGCCACAAGAGGCTCACTTCGCTTACTAAACTGAGCAGCGCTGTCCTTTCACAGCAAAGAAAATAAGATCACCATCTGTTTCCTTGCAAATACTTTATCGGATAGATCATYGTAAAAGCAAAATAAGTTTTGAGAATAAAATAGGAAAAAAAATGTAATTGGAAGTTGTCATAATAAAAATAAACACACAATGAAGATGGATGGTGGTGGGTGGTCTGGTAGCCTGTTGGAAAACATATGGCTTGATCTAAGACCACTGAAGATAGGAGAGGTTTCTGTTTTCCTAAATAGACCGCAGTTATAGTCAAGGACCTATATAAGTCATTAAGACTGCAGAGACAGAGCCATCTTGTTATCACTGTTTATGGGKTTTTTTTGTTATTTATGGATATGGAAGTTTGTTACTTAAATATTGTGACATTTCCAAATACACTGCATGTTACCGTAAACTCCAATTTACAGCAGAGCAAACTTCTCCAAGCCGTGCTGGCTGCGGCAGAGGGCAGGGAAGGAGCCCAAGGAGCAATGAGACGCCGCCTGTTCGCTGCAGGAAGGGGCTGTGGCACCATCCTGGCCGGGCAGCGCAACGAGGAGCTCGTGGTGGCGAGGCCTGAGGCATCCGCGAGACAGACGGGGAGCAAGCGGGGCAGAAGCAAAGGAATTCTGCCTCGGAGGGAGCACGGGCACACGACAGTAAAACTGGAGCCTGCTGTTGGAAGCTGGGTTCGTGGAGAAGGGCAGGAGGGTAACGAGAGGCTGCCGAGGGATTAGGCCCGAGGCAGCTGCCGTGCCAAGATGGCGAGTTGGACAGCAGAGGACAGTGCAGCTGAACAGCTCCTCCAGCCTCCCAGCGCCCTCAAGGAGAACAGTTTCAGAGTCCTCTTAATGGGCAAGAAAAGTAATGCTAACAATAGGCTAATTACTACTTTAACAACTCTTTCCCGTGTGATGGCTGAAATCTTGGAGTGATGCTTTCCCAATTAAGTCTTCAAAAGCAGTTGCTGCATCTGTTCCCTCCTGCCCCCATAGCACCACTTGCTTTGTATCCGCGTGAGCAGCACGAGCACTGGTGCGGCTGCATGCTAAATACCAGGGAACTAATTCAGCTGAAAAATAACATTTTCCAATTCAGCATCTTGTCATGTAAATACTTATGCAAACTCAAGGCAAGTAGCTATGTGGGGGCATCGCTGCCTGAGGCAGCCACTGCTTTCCATGGGGCATGCATATACATGAAGTGTACGTGGGCAAGTGTGCGTGCAACGAGGAGCCAAAAGAACCTGAACGAGCCTGGGCTCCTCCACTACCCACTAAAACTAGCACTGACCGACTCGCGTCAGCATTAATGCATAAACGACCACAGAGATTCGGTGACTGCCAGTTCTACTTGGCATGGCCTTGCTCAAAATTAACCAGACAATTACCATTCCTGAGGTTTCTCCTGCTTCTCTTCTCTTCTCTTCTCTTCTCTTCTCTTCTCTTCTCTTCTCTTCTCTTCTCTTCTCTTCTCTTCTCTTCTCTTCTCTTCTCTTCTCTTCTNTTCTCTTCTCTTCTCTTCTCTTCTCTTCTCTTCTCTTCTCTTCTCTTCTCTTCTCTTCTCTTCTCTTCTCTTCTCTTCTCTTCTCTTCTCTTCTCCTAGTTCATAGAATCATATAATTATAGAATGCTTAAAGGTTGGAAGGGACCTCTGAGGTCATTGAGTCCAACCCCCCTGCACATGCAGGGTCACCTAGAGCATGTGGCACACGGCTGCATCCAAGCAGGTTTTAAAGATCTCCAAAGGAGACTCAACAACCTCTCTGCCTGTTCCAGGGCTCTGTCACCCTCACTGTCAAGAACTGTTTCCTTAAGTTCCTGTGGAAATTTTGGTGCCTCAGCTTGTGGCCGTTTCCTCTAGTCCTATCGCTGACCACCACTGAAAAGAGGCCGTCCCCTGCTCCTCACTGCCTCCCTTGGGGTATTTATAGACACTGACCAGGTCCCCCCTCAGCCTTCTCCAGGCTGAACAGGCCCAGCTCCCTCAGCCTTTGCTCATARGGCAGATGTTCCAGGCCCCTGATCATCCTCGTAGYCCTGCGCTGGRCTCTCTCCAGCAGCTCCACATCCCTTTTTTCCTGGGGAGCCCAGAACTGGACACAGTCTCCAGATGTGGCCTCACCAGGTCTGTGTATAGGGGGACAATCACCTCTCTCAACCTGCTGGAGACACTCTTCTTAATGCACCCCAGGATCCTGTTGGCCTTCTTGGCCACCAGGGCACACTGCTGCCTCATGGTCATCTTGTCACCACGCCACTGAATACCACTCTCTGCACCCTGCCAYYGAGCCAATTCCTAATCCACCTCTCCGTCCACTCATCTATCCCACACCTTTGGAGCTTGCCCAGGAGGATGCTGTGAGGGACGGTGTCAAAAGCCTTACTGAAGTCCAGATAGACGACATCCACTGCTCTGCCCTCATCTATCCATCTGGTCACTCCTTYATAGAAGGCGATCAKGTTAGTCAAGCATGATTTCCCCTTGGTGAATCCATGCTGGCTACTCCTGAGCACCTTCTTCTCCTCCTTCTTCTCCATCCTGGAGACAGCAGCCAGGATGAGCTGYTYCATCACTTTTCYGGGGATGGAGGTGAGTCTCACCGGCCTGTAGTTGCCCAGGTCCTCCTTCTTGCCCTTTTTGAAGAACGGAGTGACKTTGGCTTTCTTCCAGTCCTCCGGCACCTCCCCTGTTCTCCAGGCCCTTCYRAAGACRATGGCGAGTGGCTCGGCTATGACATCCACCAGCTCCCGCAACACGCTGGGGTGCATCCCATCAGGGCCCATGGATTTGTGGGTGTCGAGTTTCCTTAGGTTCTCTCTGACCCACTCTTCCTCTACCCAGGACAAGCCTTCCTCTCTCTSGCTCTCTTCRTGTGTCSCTAGGGCCTGGGATTCTAGAGGGCTGCCCCTGACAAACACAGAAGCAAAGGCGGTGTTCAGCAGCTCTGCTTTCTCCATGTTTTCCGTAACCAGGGTACCCACCCCATTCACTAGTGGACCCACATTCTCCCTGACCTTCCTCTTGTTGTTAATATATTTGAAAAAGTTTTTCTTGTTGCTCTTAACATCCCTTGTCAGATTTACTTCCAAATGTGCCTTGGCTTTCCTTGTTTCCTTGTTTCCCTAGCTAAATTGTTTGACATTAAAAAAAAAAAATCTGCCTGTTTTGGTTTAAAGACTGCTCCACAATCATTTCTAGACAAGCTCTCCAAAGTTTTGTTCTATATTCCTCTTTCCACCCAGCAAGAGGTAGAGGGTTTAGTGCAAAAAGGGAAAATTGCATTTTCCCATTCCAATACTTTYAAGACAGTGTGCTTGCAAATCTTTGGTTCAAGTTTGTGCAGTCTCACATGCCAAGAAATCTCCGCTGTAACAGATATGAGCAATTTTYAGGTACACTAGCCTGTTCCAACATCCTACCAAAAACATTTTCCATTTACACGCTTCTACTGATGAAACTTTTGCAACTGGCATTATGAAGGGCAGGAAAAGCAAATGCAAAACAAAGCAACCAAAACCTCTTTCTTTGGCTCTTGCCCAGCTAAGTCAGAGACACCCAGAAGCTTACAGCTGTAGCCTATTAAATTTTCACCATTGGTAGAARTATACTATCTTGCCTCTTGCTTCACTGGTCATTTGTAAACAGTAACATGTGTGGTGCACAATGCAAATCAATAACACGAGACAGAATAATATTGGCAGCATCATTTGGAATGCTGGTCTTGCATTCAAGTGTGGTTTTTTTTTTTTTTTTTGATGAAAGATTTCATTAGTGCTAAAATATTACAGGCAGTCTACGGCTGCCTAAAAAAGAGGCAGAAAATCTTAGTTTGCTCAAAAAATAAATTTATCTCTATCTTATATAGGACATATATAGGCATTATCTTCCCCCTGCTAGAACTAAAAATGTACKTGCAGTCTAACCTGATCATTTCTTAAATGGAAATGAATGTTATCCTTACCATGTGGCCATTAACCACTCAGTCAACTATAACCACACCTCTCTTGAACTCTGGCTGCACAGAGTGTCAACTATAACACAAGTTCACATAATAAAAGTGCTCTCTTGTTCTACAAGAGCAGATACTGCTCAAAGGATGTATATATATATATATATATATATATATTTGAACACTTCACAATTCTTGCTACTTGTCACTGTCACTGAAGAGCATCACTGCATTTGGCATCAGTATTCCAGTGAATTATTTCATCACGTTCACTTTTGTAATCAACAAAACTGTAGTAATGTAGTATAAAGGTATGAAASACAGAAATATTTCTTTTAAGGCTAGGTTTCCAAGTCCTTCTTTTATCAACTGCCTATGAGCAGATGGACYCCCTTCCGTTCTATTTCACAAAAATGCAAAGGGATTGGCACCTCAAACTCTCCACCCCAAGCCCCCATGAGCTCCAAGCCATTTCAAATTACCATGTCTCTACTGACAGAGGATTAATTTCAGCTGCTTAAGTTTTGAAGTGCTGACCAAAGCACTTGCAACACTAAGAAGAGGAGATCTATTAAAGGAGGAGATCTCTAATAGATCTCTAATAGAAGGAGATCTATTCCTTCTGCGCTATTAAATTAGTAGCATGACTCAGTCCTCCTGCAAAGGAAGGATGCTGAAGAATGGACAGCTCTGTAACTAGAGCGCAGAAGGAAGATCACAGGAGAGGTCCCAGAAGAGCAAGCCTATGCAGTGGGATGTGAGATGGTGTGTTTGGACCTGGAAGCAGCTGAAGCACAGCGCGGGGCTCTGCTGATGGACCCACGAGGCCGAATGCCCTGAGGGAACCTGCGTAATGAGCAATTCTGCTCAGCCCAGGGGTCAATGTACCTYGCACACACATCCTGTATTCCCCAGTTTTCCCTTCCCTCCAAATCCTTGCACATGCTTGGTCCTCTTGGTGCAGATCCTGCCTTCCCTTCTAAAACAGCCATCTCTCATCACTTGTATCCTCCCTCCAGAATTCAYCCTCCTAAAATCTTCAGTGTGAGGCCATACTCAAATAACATGGGACCAGTTTTGTCAGAATGCCTCTCTGCTAGATGATCTTTCAGACAGTGCCCAGCCCACTTGGTCAACTTCTGTAATACGGCCATTGCACTACCCAAATTGACCTTTCCAAATGTCAGTGAACTTTTGTAATCTCTTCACGGTCCCTAACCATTTACTGTGAACCATAAACAACAGCAGAGCTCTTCTCCATTTCCCTGGGTAAGAAGCGAACCCCTGAAGAACAGATAAGAACTGCCATACATGTGCACACACATACAGTAAATTGGTAGAGCAGGCTGTGGTAGTTCATAAAATTCATGCAAAAGATCTCTTTGTGGCTTCAGTTGCAAGTTATGATAAAAATTAAAATGAATGCTACCTTGTAAAAAGAAGCTCGGAACGTTTTATATACCTTGGAATACAGGAAGACATAAAACTTCTGCAAAAACTCTTGGGATACTATAAAAAAAGTGAATTTTCTATTTCTGACCCTGAACACTCTCCTGGAGCATGCCCCACTTGTTTAGCCTATAAATTTTCAAGGTTATTTGGAAAGTGAAGAACAACAGAAGTGCATCTCATGAGGGGAAAAAAAATCATAGCAAAAAAGGAAGAAATTCTTTTCTTGAAGCCCCTCCAGATATTACTAACCATTGAAAYTCAAAACATTATACAGACTAAGGCATTATAGGTATCGTATTTGTTAAATACACTTAAAATTCAGTTTGAAGAAAGTTGCATGCATATTTGGGGATATATTTATACGATATCTGGCAGACATAAAAGATATTGTTAGATATGATCTGTGGAACTAATCAGAGCACTAGTTCAGTCTGAGGAAAATAGGAGCCTCCATAAACAAAGTGCTTGTGTCGTACAAAAGAAAACACAACTATGAACTTAAACCCAAACTAGAAACTAAAATGAAGCTGGATTTCCAAAAAAATTTCCAAGGAAATATGATATAGCCAAAGGAAATACCTTCAAATATACTGTGCAGAAGATTCTGCAGAGAGCTCTATTTATCAGCTATTCAATGTGGGCATGCTCAGCAACTAGTTTGATGATGGAAGATAGCCTGCACAAAATACAACTAAACTATCTAGCATCAGTRTAAAAGTGAATTAATTCTCCCTCTCACTCTCTTTTTCTTTTCTCTCTTCTTTACTGCACAGGGATGCAAACTATTCAAATAATTTAGCTATTCGCTTTCCTAAATGTGCCCTTTGATTCAGAAATGGACAATAAAAAAGAGAAATACATTTTAGCTGCTTCTGAAAATGCAGCAATGTGATGACACTACACTGAACATTAAAAAAAAAAGAATTCAAGCCTGCTAAAATTGATTTTTGTCTGAATATCTCTTCCGAACTCAGTTACCAGTTAGGTTTTTTTAAGAGTTATGAAATGTTATGCTGCACCTTTTATTTTCATTAGCGGTAGCACTTCAGCATGCTACAAAGGCTGAAGAAGCATTGATGTTCTAATCTCTATTTATTTTTAAGCATTTTTAATCCTTTCCAGCCTCTTTTGAGGTGCAATTTCCTTCCAGCTCACAAAGAACACTAATGACATCAAGAGATGGCTCAGGAGGGCACTTGTAATGATATCTTTGCACGAGAATTTCAGCACTTTTGAAAGAATTCAATATTTTTCAAGGGGCAAAAGCAAACAAGCCTCTTCCCACACACCTTGACCAAAGCCCCCCACCAATAAAACAAACAAACAAGCACACACACACAGCTTTTTTTTTTTCTTGTGGCTTTCTGAATTATTATAAAGCAAAATCTCTTTGTGTCGATCAGGGAGAATGAAGAAGACTTGTACCAAGTTGGAAACAAGTCAAAATGCCCTTTATGACTTGTTAATGAAATCCTTCTGATGTACAAAAGGCATTTATTCACCACCTTAATAGTCATGCTGCAAGTAGATTTTATCTGGCTAGCGACTCATTTATTTGAATGAGAAACTAATCTCTTTTGTGGGATTCACAGAAAGGATTTGAATTTAAAAATAAATAAAAGGAATTGTTTACCTGCACATAGATAATAATACCTTTGGAAATGCTGTCCATGGGTGTTGACTACTGAATCATGAAGCATTAGCTTCATGGCACATTTAAAAGAGTTCATGCCCTAAAAGTATAATGAGTTTATGCTCCAGGYCGCCACATAACAAAAGGCAAAGTTAAAAGCAGATTCCAAGTACACTCGGAAAAATTAGCAGAAGACTGTAGAAATTATTCACGGAGAGTGTAATGAAACAGATGTTTCAAAAATGCATGGAAAAGGCTTAAAGCTTCGCAAGGTTTGTTTGAAGGGACTGACCTGACATAAGGTTGGCAGTGGATGCAACTGTAGCTTTAATTGAATAAGCCTGGACATCTGTCTCGCCTGTCAGTCCTCCTAACAGCCCGGATGGATGGATGCAAGCTAATCGCCAATTAGGGGCAGCTCTTTCAGGCACCGACTGTGATCCCGGAATCGGGATGGACTCRCAAAGAGGGAGCTCAAGTGAAGTGTGCAGAAAAGAGAGCGGGATTGGCGTTTGTTTCCTTCCCGGCAGAAGCCGGGAGATTTTTGCCAGCCGGATCCGTATTGCAGAGCCTCCGTGGTGAGAGAGGAACAGGAGTTCGACAACTCTGTGATTAACGTGGAGTTCCCACCCCTATATCATCTTAGGGCAGTTTCAAGTAAATACCTAGTAGAGTTTTACTTACGTAGTGATTAACATCTTGTTCCTATTGGAATGCAAAATGTGTCAGCATTACCTAAAGAGGCAGCKTGAGCCACCCGCTTTTCTCCCTCCCCCAGATACAAATGCATTATCTGGTATTGGTATCTTTTCCACATCTGTCTTAACAGCCTACTATTAATAATAAAAATCATTAGTATTCCTTTTGTGCCTGACATATTTATATCCTTTTTTTTAGTGTCCTTGCTGTCTGCTAGTTATAGATTATGTTCTCTTGTTTCCTCYGTCAACTTTCCCCCATTGCACCATTCCTAGTTTTTGATATATAGCCATAACAAACAACTTCCTTTTTTTCTTTCTTTTTTTTTTTTTTTCCCTAGCTTAGTAAGTGATTTTCCATTTCTCTGGACCAGAATTTTAAACATCGTGTCTCTCCTCTTCCCTTTCCCTCCCCTCCAGATTGTAGAATGGGGTTTTAGGGAATACCAAATATATATTTTAGAGCTTGCAGCAGTAGATTTATCATTTGTTTTCTCTCTAAGCACTGTACCCCTACTCCATTGAATCTACATGCATCTTGGCACTGACAACACAAAACCTCCAACACGCCACAGACAGAACTACCTCTTAATAACACGCCATAATGGTGTAGRCCATAATGGATGCTAATTAATATACCACATTAACCACTGCTTAATAAGCATTCAAGATAATCCACTTCTATATTGCCCGTGTCTTGGAAATACATAGCACCACATTTATGCAGTTCCCACTGTCCTCTATAGTGTTTCTAAATATGTTTGAGCTCTTCTATAATTTTGTTATGTAAAATGCTTGTCCCCTTTTCAACAGTGAGATACTGGACCACACAACAGTCCTAGAACTTAAAAAGGGAGTACATCTTGCCTGGCAAAGATCTTAATTCAGTATGTTGCGTTTAACAGAAAAACAGTATGTGGTAGGAGGGGCTTCTATAGCTGGTAAGAGACGTTGTCACCTATTTAAAAAGCCCTGGAAATAACCTCTATCTACCTAGGTCCAATCCCTGGTGCACAAGTATTTTGCCCTGGAAGCAGACAATACTGTAGGATGCTGGAACAGAACTGCCAGAAATACCTAAAGTCTCAAWTTTAAATCATTTTTATAACAGTAATGACCAGGGTATTAAGTTCACATGAATATTTGACATCAGCTGTACTTAGATCCAGCCTTAATTCTCAAAGATTTTGAGAATTAAACCTCAAATTTCTCATTTTTACAATGTCTTCACATCAAAAATTAGGATGAGTTAAATGCACGGAGGAGGTTTGTTGTTCACTTCACCATGCTGTAATAGCACAAAGCACAATTATAATGTCCTCTTCCACCCTTTTATTTACTCAAATATGCAGAAGTTTCTCTTGATCTGCTGAAAAAATAGTTCCTCCACAGCCATTTAGCTTTTCACCAATACTTCAGTTCATCCAGAAAAATCTCTGCCGTCCAACCTTAGGCCTTCAAAATATGCTTACATGTGAAGTGCAGTAATAAGTCAGGGTTAAAATCTGAAGTGTGCAGTATAATTTGCTTTAAACACAAAATTCTTCTATTGGAGCTATTGAAAGYGCCCCTAAGGGTTCTCCAGAAGCTGTTCAGCCAGTCAGTGAATCCTGCAGTGTTAGAAACTCCACGTACTCTAACCCAATGAGTGACTACTCCATGTGAATCTTTTATCTAGAAGAGCTATATAGCTATGAGAAACAGTACTGACTGGCACACCATATTTAAAAAGCACAAATGTATGGTTTGTTTTTGATTAGCTCTTTCTTCTTTCTTGGAAGAAAGATGTCAGGTTTTTTTTTTTTGCTTACAGGATATGTAGGGATGAAAACTAATTAAAAAGGAATGAAACATTTAATAACTAATAGAAAGAAAAGACTTAAAAAACAAACCTGAAGCTGTGTAATACAGCCCTTAGCAAAGAAAGGAGTGAGGGTTATGTGACAGATATGATGTTCCTACCCACAGGGGCACAAGAAACGCACACCTAATGGTTATGCCTTCAGGCACAAAGTCTCAACTCATCGAGTTACAAATCCATTTGCCAAAGTTACATGCCACAGGCTCCACAGCCCAGGAGTGTCGATCCACAGATACTTCAGGCAAATTGTTGTTTTCACACAMCCTTTTGTAATTTGGCAGTGCAGCTGACTATTATAATTAAAGACATTTTAATAGCACAAATGTAATTCTTTGTCTGTGATTGAGAGAATTTTAACTTTGCCAAGGTCTAATTATTTAATGCATATTAATTACTTTAAGTGTTTCATATATTGTGTTTTAAAAGATGCTTATATTTTAAAACAAAGCACTGCTACTGATGAAAACATAACTACAATACAGTTGGACCTCTTCCATGAGAGATTTATTGTACATGATGAAATTTTATTATAAATGAAGGGCTAAAATTTAACAGGCTGGACGAGTCACAAAATCTACTTTATTAAGCTGTTTTAGAACTATGATCAGCCTTGTACTAGTGACATTGAGGTGCACTGTGTATCTTAAAGGCAGCATAAGGATGCTAAGATGGTAAGAACTACAATGTCTTCCATCCTCATCCCCACCACAGATACCTACTAACGAAAATGGCATGTGGGAGATTCTTCAAAGAGAGCAATGTTGAAAGGAATAGTAGAAAAGCACAGTCCTAGTATATTTTTATAATTATGTCAGTGTGAATGTCATATCTAAGAAAACAGGTTCTTTAATTAATTCCATGACTGTACAGGGAATTCTTAGGAATACTGAATTTTTCACTGTTGCCTTTATGCTAATTTATAGGTCTAAGTGGTATGAGGATAAACTACTTTTTTCTTTTCAATCTAGGATACAGAGTGAAATTAATGTAATGAAAAACATACAATGCCATGAATTCTTCTCTCATTTGTCTCCCAATGTTCCTCCAAAGCAGGCAGAGAAAGAGATACTCCCAGGTTAGCCAGGTTATGCATAATTCCATTGGAAATGGACTTAGGAGTCTTGTAAAGTGTATGCAGAACAGGACTGCCTCATTTATGTGAAACTGCCTGGTGCAGATTACACACCTGCAATCAAGCCTTGAGMAGGTATGGCACTGATTGTCCTCCTTTGCAAGAAGCAGCTCCCATCTCAGGAGGCAAGCGTGAGGAATCAGTCCCTAGCTAAGGCATCACATTGCAGCATTTCATATTTTCATGTTGTAAGAAAATGCRCAGAACAGTATTTATGCTTCTATGCACATACCTTGATTTCTCAGATATTTATCATTCCTGGTGAAGACTTTAAAAAGCCCACAAGAGGTAGAATTTCATCGCAAGTTACTAACTCACTTCASAAGTCAAAAGACCTGCTGTGAGCTCTGCCTTAAACTCTGTCAGATAYATTTCTTTTGTAAAGGTCTTTGTAAGCTCTGCAAAACTCTCACTACATTAAGTAAATGCCATTAGTACCAAAAGTCGATTTTTTTTTCCAGAGGATGCAGTTTGTTAGTTTACAATCACTATTATTAACAGGCCTAAATATAAATGTTTAGTTTGTAACTCTTGGGGTGATGTATTGTTATGTATTTTACAAGTGGTATTTTTGAACAAAAAAATAACATGTTCTCAGGAAAATGATAGTAATGAGTACTTCCTATAACTGCAACTTGCCTACACTAACTGTAATACTGCAGCAGAATGAATACTCAGAATTATCAGAAACAGCTGGAAATGATATAATGATAACCTTTCCACTTCCAACAGCACCACACACACACACACACACTTTTTGGCCCTCCCCTTTAAAAAAATGTAAGAAAAATTTGGAACTGCAAAAAAAAAAAAAAATCTATTCTCTCCATGTTTATTTTATCTAGAAGTTGATAAATGAGGACAAAAAGATTATCAGGTTAGATACTTTAAGATGACACTAACATCTTRATGACCAAATTAAACCAAGATCCCATAGGCATACTCTAGGTGAAACTCTTGTTCATTTTAGTCAGTCCTTGGAAGTTATACAAAAAAATTCACTTAGTTATGTGGATAAAAGGGGAGAGGATTTTAGGGTCTCAGTCCTACCCATGAATGCTCTTTTCCAAAACTACCTTAATGAAAAGCAGAAGCATCCACTCAAGCAAGACTAGAAATTATGATTCCTTTATGATTCCAAAAGAATCTCATTTTCAGGAGGTCACTACAACAACCTCCGACTGGCTCTCAATTATCTCTCAAACCCTATAAATCTTGTCATCTTTGCTGCAGGAGAGTCTAGATTCAGTAGATAGTACAACAGCCCGATCCTAGTCTAGCTGAGACCTGTAGTCTGTAACTTGGGGTTAGGCTGTTCCAAAAAGTCTGAGTCTGTGAGCTCTGTCCAAGCCAGCCAAGCAACGCTTCTATGTATGTATATACAGACAACACTCAATGATCAAAGTTGGGGAAGCAAGAAGTTAATGCCAGTCAACTGCCAGAAACTGATGTACCTAAATTTCCTAAAACAATGAAACAATAGTGGGATACTCTGCATGACCAAAAGTGATCCTAAGAACAAATCTAGATTTTATTTAAGGGTAAGAAGTTACAAATTTATTTGAATTGAATGTCAGATAATTTCTCTTGAAATCAAAACCATTTCTCAACTTGAGGCTATTGAGCATGTCTTTCATTTCTATAGAGAATCTCACTATCACTTCTACTTGCCAAGTGACACCAAACAAGAACTTAGTTGTATGCTAATTTTTATTAAATATAGTATTTTTATACTAAATGCTAACTATATTCTACTTCAGCTGCATAAAGGTTAGCCCTTCTGAATCCTACACGCATTTTCTTACCACAGTAGATGGAGGAATTTCCAAGGCTGAAAGCTATTTTGAGCAGCTTCCAGAGCCTCTCTTTGTAACACCTTCTTAACTGTGATTTCCTAATCACTATGCAGAAGATTTCACTGCCTAATTAAAGGCCTGGTGCAGTGATGAAGATAAAGAATACAGAGCAGGGCTGCAAGCTAATCTACAAGCAAAACACAGGAGCTACTTGTCAAGAGTAAGGGCATATTTTATCGACAGCTGTGTCCAATAAGGATGAGTTATGTAGTGAGGGTTTAATATTAATGCATTTCAGTCTTCCCCATTACCTACTCCTTATACATACATAGGACATTTCCAATTCTCTTGCTCTCTCTTCTCATTGTAATATAATTAACATTTTAACCCCTCTGAACCCTCTTGTTTTTACAGCATCACAGACTTTTTGCAGACAGTGCTCAGCAGAGCTACAGACCTCAGCAGTTACGCTTCTAGGCCTCTTAATACATAGGTTAGGTTTGCAGGTCTTGGTGATGAGTGAATCTGTGTCCTCTATCACCTTTGAAACTTTTTTTCCTGAGCTATTATACCACTCTTCCCCAAAAGGACATAAATACAAAAAGTTACAGATTATTTTCTACCGCACACCAAAGACATGGCGTAACATAAAAAAAGCCTTTTTTAACAAACATTGGGCTATCAATTTAACATCAGCATTAATTTCACTTATATAAACACAGTTCAGCTCTTGGGCAGGCTGAACACACTCCATTCATGTCATCAAGCAGTGTCCCCCCATGGGCCCCTGGTCCATTCACAGCAGAATGGCTGTTCCTGCAGCACCCACATCTCATCTGCTGCCGAAGTTGATAGCTGTCTAGTGAGAAGGAAAGGGGCGGTAATTGCAGGCAAAACAATCTTATGGCTGAAAAAAGCAGTCCCGCCTTTATGCTGTAGTCCAAAAACGTAGAATCAAATTCCTCCATGTGGCTACTAATTGCATGTTCCTTATTTTGAGGTTATTAATTTGAGACATTTGAGAGATAATTTGCGGATGCTGAACACTCAGAGCAGCAACAGAAACAACGGGAAGGCTGTTACCAACACAGACACTCCATAAAACCAGGCCCTGGGCTTGTTGAGCTCAGCACTCAAAATCAACTGATGATTTTTAATAACTTGACTTCAGCTATTGTCATACATACACTACATACACACACACACACACACACACATATATATAGGCATATATGTATATATGTGTAACTTGAGGATAATTGAATATTGCTTGTGATGACAGGTGTTTTGAAGATTAATTCATGAGGAGCTGGGGAATCATTAGGAATTTGATAAACGCACTGCTGAAATATTTCACAATGAAATGCTTTGGGAACAGGAAAACGGAGGCCTGCTTCTATTCAAGCTCGCAGACACTCGTCCTCTCCTCTCCGCTTTTCCAGTTCAGGGTTTTCCAGGGCAGAACAGGCTGGCTGGCAGGACCCCGAGAAATCCCCTCTCCGGGGACTCTGTGTGTCCGGGCTGAGGGCCAGCTCAGCTCACGCTGGTGACCTTCATGAAAGCTGCTGCGCAAAAAAAGGAGACAAAACCTCATTCCCCAACTCAGGAGCTGCTTTCAGGCCAATGATCCCAACCTACAGCCCTACCCTCCCAGACAGGACTCATCCCTCCTGCTCTGCTGGACATGCCAGGTGCTCAGCCAAGGTAACTACTGCCACCAGGGAGCCAGCGGGTGGGAGCAAGGAAGGGCACTATTATTACAATTATCATTGCTATTGCTACTGCTATTACTATGTTATTATTGTTACTATTACTATAKTATTACTATCTACCAAATTGAAAAGGAGGGGGTAAAAGAAAGAGGCCTAAGGTAATGGGCCTCTCATCCCTCAGTGAGCTTTCTATCTATGGAAGGTGCCTTTGCTCAGGCCTGACATGCCTGRGCTTCTCCCGTTGCCACTGCGGATGCTCCTCTGAG
This sequence comes from Nothoprocta perdicaria, assembly GCF_003342845.1. Classification (NCBI taxonomy): domain Eukaryota; kingdom Metazoa; phylum Chordata; class Aves; order Tinamiformes; family Tinamidae; genus Nothoprocta; species Nothoprocta perdicaria. The sequence goes on from NW_020454095.1 coordinate 1,851,316, forward strand.
TTCTGTGCAGGACGCAGCACCTATGGCTGAAGAAACCAGACTTCTGTGGACACGCCGTGGCTGCTGCACGTGTTCGCACTGGGCCCAGGATCCCCTGTTCTGCACCGAAGCCGGTGGGTGCAACACCTTGAAGCGCCCGTCTGGAAAAGGGAGCTTAACTCGGGATCGTCAAATCGAAGCTGATCGCTGGAGACCGGCAAATTCCGTCTTATGGTGCTCAACATAAAAATACCAATGTCCCCCCATGGATCCTTTCATGAGATACAGTGACTGAAATATGTGGAGAAAACCCATGAAGGAATTAATAATTCTGTCTGTATTCAGTGTGAGGGCTGGACTGCATGAAGTAAATATTACATGGAGTCACAACCTGATGTGAATGGTGAAATTAAACAGAAATATTGAATAGTAGCTTGTTCAGCACTCTGCAGAARTTAAAGACTGTGTGGAAATACTAGTCCGTGGACAGGCAATTAAAGACTGTATTAGTGCACCTGCCTATGGGGGCCAAATCAGTGCTGCATAGACAATCCTCATCACAAAATTTCCTTGGCTGCTACTGTTCACTTTTGCTTGCTTGAGGTAACCTTGCAGAAGCTAGATTTTTATTCTTTTAGTGCCATAATATATAAACAGTACCTTTATTAACTTGGTATTTGTATAAGGAAAAGGAATTGTCCTCTTTGTTTTAATTGAAGAATACTCATATACCTCCCCCACTCACAGGAAATAGGTTAATTAAAGACTGAATTTTCTCAGGCTTTTAAATAAATCCATCACTTAGTTCATATGTCCAAAACAAATATAGGTCCCCATAAGTATTGTATTTYTTGCCTGCTCACTTTTGTCTGATTCCTTTCACTAACAAACAGCTAGCTTGCCACTGCTCACACTCACCACATAATTTGAACTTATTTGGGACTAATGGGAAAATTAACGCTTTTCTTCTTTTCCCCCACTACATTCAGAACTTTATTTATAAGAAAGGCAAAGTTCTGAATGTAGTGGAGGAGGAAAAGAAAAAAAAGGGTTAATCTTTTTATAATTTTATAAATGGTTATTTATAAGAAAATATTTATAAGAAAGGCATTTTCTTATAAATAACCATTACTTGCTYTTGTCCACGGTTAAGATGGACAGGTCTTGCCTGTCTACAGACAATTTTATCAGTGACTGCCTAGTCCCCACCAGCTGGAAGATGACACCCACTTCCACTTCCTCTAAGGACGCCGATGACACAGCTTTGGGGGAAGAAAGCTACGATTTCATTGAAACACAGCATGCAATTTTTGTTGTCTTTGAGAAGGAATGGCTAATCTTTCTGCATCTCAGAGAGAGACCGCTCCAGAAGACAGCTGCCGCTTCCCAAGGAAGTTCCATTATGATGCTCAGGGCTGTACTGTTTATTTCCTATCACAAAATTAATGAAATCCACAACTTCTCAGTTTTAATATGTACTGTAAATGACATAAAATAGATTATGGCAATATCTATCTGCTGAAGATATTTTCTTACATTGTGAATTACATGCATAGTTTCTTCATGCATTTTACAGAAACTCCAGCATACATAACCTTGATAATCTGCCTTTCCAGATATCTGCTACCACCAGGGCGGCAAATGATCCTGCTTCAGCAGGGTATTCCTTCTGATCCACATCACAAGCCTCAGCTCCTGGTGACTGCTACTACTTCCCTGTGAAACCTCAAATATTCCTAATTTTATGGTTCTCTCATCAACTAACAGTAAATATAAAAATACATTGTGACAAGAAAATAGGAGAATGTTTATGTTTCCTATAGGCTCAAAAAATGAAACCAAGGTTGTCTCAATAGGTCCTTACCGAACTATAACCTAAGTGTACCAAATACCAATTTGTTTACCATATAGTGCTTTTGCACTCTTAGAGACAAAACGTGTATCTTAAAAAACGGTTTATGTTTGGCTTACCAGAAAAAAATAAAATAAAAAAAGGGGAACACATTGGCCATCACACATTAATCACACAACTCTTAACCTGTGCATATACTGTCAATGCTGATGATTTATCARTGTCTTGAAGGCTGAAATTCAACTATGTGTTGTTCTGCAAAAGAAGAAGAGCTGATGTTGGGAATATATATTGTAGAGAGACACGCAGCCTCCATTTTATCAAATATATTAATTTCAGAATTGTTTATTTATAGTGTTTAAAGATTCATGACCATTTGTTATTCCATTTTCCCCCATCTGACAGCAAAAATAAGATATGAAGTATCAGTCTTGCTTAATTCGAAAGATTAAGCTATATGTCTGTCATTTTACTGCATACAGAAGTTTAAAAAAGGTTGTCTGAGTATTTATAAAATATATATCACTTAGGGAAAAATAAGGAAATTACTCTTCTGCCAGGTGTTGCTATAGTTTCCAAATGCAACTGATAAAAAAATAACGTCTCTATCTCAATTCTTATCTTTTTCATAAAGTCACTTAATGGTGTCTTACAGCAACTCCACCACTGAATCCCTTCTCACTACAAATGCAAGGAAATGCAAGAAATCAAAAGCACTATWTTTTCCCCTTAAACTTAGACTATTTGTTGATTTTTTAACATAAATTTATATATTTTTTCCCTAATTTTTGCACATTGTTATACATTTCCCTCCTTTTCCTCATATAGTTGCTCCCAGTTTCCTTATAACTACCACCTTGTTAAAAGAAAAAGTTCCTGAGGCAAACATGTGAAARTTCAAAGCTCTTTCTTATTTTTTTTCTCTCTTTTATGGAATTCAAAGAAACTTAATTACTTTTGAGACCTCTAGCCTTCTGTCAAATTTGATCGAAATCAGCCAATAGTTTCAAAAGTTATATGAGGGAAAGACAGTGGTACAAAGACATAACACTGAATAACTGGACATGCGTTCCGGACAAGTGGTCTTCCTTTAGGAAAACAAAAACAAAACAAAAAAAATCAAACATTCRAAACCAGCATTACTTTCAAAAATAAAATGGAAACTGTCTAGTCTCTCTCTAAGCTATTTATCAGCAGTGTGAATTTTGAAAATTCTCATTATTATTACTATTATTATAGACAAAGAATCTTTTTTAATTCAGATCATTTTAAGGAGTATTGTGAAAAGCCTATGGATAAGACTGACTTTCATAAACAAATCAGAATGTTCACATGTCGTTGTGGTTTTCTATTATCCTTTTTTTTTTTTTAGAAAGAGTCAAGAAAAACAGCTTGTTTGCTTTTAAAATGAGATGAGTTAATTGTCAAATAACTTTGTAAATTCAAACTTCCAAAAAAGTTAGAATATTTTGGATGGAATTCCTCCCAAGATTAACCTTTGTTCTAATCATAGCTCTCGTAAATGACAGAAACATCCTAGAACCAGGGAAGATAAATCTAGTCTTTGAAATTACTGAAAGCCTTCATTAAGCCTTAATATATCCTGTCAGCTTTAAACTAAATAATAGATGAGATTTTAACATAATCAGAAGAAAACTGCTGGTACCTGCCTCTGTTACTGTCACAGCAAAATTGACAAGGTAATTTTAAAAATAGGGCCTTCCCTGAATCAGCTCAAGACTGACAAGCACCCACCATTTAGGAAAGTTTCTCTTCATATGTAAAAAGTTACCTTGCTCCACATTCACCAGCACTACGGATGATCTGTGCCACTGTGGGCCACATGGAACTTGTACAGGAGGCCGAAAGTCCTGCTGACCTCCAACCGCTCCGAGAGGCCCCACACACGTAGGTTACAGGGACCTCTCCCTCTCCACCCCTATGTGCAACTCGAGGGGAAAAACATGGTGCAGCTCCTTGGCTGATGGGCCCTGTTGTCCACCAGGACATCAGCTCAGGCTCTAGGGATTCCCCGGGGCTCAAGCGGCCGAGCACGGCCAGCCATGGCACAACGTAGGCTCTGAACTGCTCACAGCCACACACGGGCCACACGTGAGCACCAGCCAGCGCTCCAGGTCCTGGGATGTCACCATCTTCCCAAGGCCTTCGCTGGCTGACTCCCAACTCCTCCTAGGTGCCTCTTTTCCGCTTTCATCTTCTCTTGACACCAAGTTCAACCACTGCCAGCGTTGCCCTGGGTAGGAAATCAATGGCTGTTCAGCTTCAAATGAAGTCTGGCCATTATAAAGTTATGTTAACTTTATAACACTGAAATGAAACCACCTTCTGAAGAGTTGCAGAGGAAATATACCACTAATAAAAATTCGGTTTAGAAAGTGCTGCACTGGGAAGGTCATGAGAGTTTTTGTAAAAGGTGTTGATTTTGAAGTCAGTTTTAAGATAATTATGTTTTGTGCCTCTCACTGTCACAGTTACAGTCATATTTCAGTATTTTAGAATTACAAAAAGCATTAAAGTGGGATTTAATCATTTCAAGTACTTCAGAAGTAGTTCAGAGCTCTAGATGCTGGATCTCTTGATAAGACTAGAAAATATCTGAACACTCAAAGAAGGCAAGAGCATGACAGATAAAACATCATGATGTATAGATCTTTTTCATGATTAAGATTTCTTTTCTGATTTTGTTTTTTTTTTTTTTAAAAAAAAAAGAAAATTACACCTATAAAAGTTGCAAAGCTTGCAAGTCAGTCTTCTATGTCTAGACCTATGGAAAATCCTGGAAATTCTTTCAAGCTGTGCACATGTGCAAGACCTCCAGGCATGACAGTATATAAAAATACTTTAAATAAAAACAAACTCCACAGTCTGCCTATGGAGTGAAATTTATGACTTTGTATTTTTGTGGATTTATGGATGATGACAAAACRTAGCACAGACTCAGTTCTCTCTTCAATCTCCAAGGAAAATAAGGAGATCTAAGTAGCTGAACAGAAGGAAAAAAAATAAAGCTGTAATTCTTGTATTAGAATATGAATATTTTCATATACTCAAATGCCAAATGGTGAGTGTACAAGCTAAACTCACCAAGTTTTCTTGGTGACTACAAGGCCACCATGTCATCCTCTTACTTTAAAAAAAAAACACAGAGTTGCTGTACATTCAAGTCATCTTCATTGACTTGGCAAATTGGGTAGGAAGAAGAAAAATGCAGTTCTGCATGTTTAYCTGTGTGTGAGCGCATGTAAACAGGCATACAAAGAGAAGCCTTGAATACTTTGTAAAAATTTGTAAAAATCTATTAATTTCACATGCAAAGGTGAAGTGAAAGCAACTTTGCTTCTGCTTTGGCCTCYTTATATTCAAGTCTTGATTATTATTGTTGCTTCATGCCACATCTATCAATGTGGAGCATAGTGCATATATCCTGCATGAATTTTTCATGAATATTGGGGAAGCAATTGCAATGTAAGACAAGATGCATATTTCAGATGACACATGATTGATGTGTTTGGAGATCTGGGTTTATTATGTACTTGCAACACTCATCTACTACCATAAAACTGGTCTTTGCCCCTACTTCACTGACTGAAGTCAAAGTAGGAAAACAAATGTGCATTTTGAATGTATCTGATCTTTTACTGAAACAATGAATTAATGTACTGTCATGTTTATTTTCTACTTTCTCTTCCCAAAGACCGAGCGCAAAGATAAAAACATCAGAACCCTTTTGCATTTATTCCAAAACATAGGAGTTACTTTTTAAAAATCCTCATGTAATCCAGAATTGCTAGTTTGGGATCATTAAAATTTGTTTTAATACTTCACTTCTTAGGATTTTTACTATGAAAATCATTCTGTTCTTTTACCGATAAACTCTTACTCCAATGCCTCAAAAATATCTCTATTCTTTTACTCTAAGTGATTACAAGTGCAAATTCATAAAATGTAAATCACATGCTAGCCAATAAGCAGTTGTTAAGACATGAACCTAATGAAAGTAACTTGCCATCTCATTTTGGTTGCGAGACTACCCAGTTCTAGAGCAGTGTTTTCCCTTTATTTCTGACCCCCCAAAAAGACCCCAATCCATGCACACACACATGATTTTGAAAAGTATTCATTTGATCAAGTAAGTTCCTGGAAAATCAGGAATTTTTAAAGTGAATCATTTTAAAGTGATGTATTTCCTCCATTGTATTCCATAAGTTGTTCTTTTAAAAGCATCTAATAAGGCAACTTGCCTGTATAAGAAAAGACACCTCATCCTTTTCTGCAAATGCTACATATAACCAAAGGTCTAATGATTCTCTGCATTTCTCACACCAGAGCAACCGTAACGATAACTTTCAAGTTCTTTTTGACTCCAAAAGCATGCAAACTTCCTGGAGAAAATAGGGAAAGGGAAAGTCTGAAGAGATGACGTAAGTGGCCTTCAAAAGCCCGCTCAAATCCAAATATCTGAAATCTCACCAGGTTTTTACCCCCAAGTCTTTAGGAGCCTGCTTTTCTATTTGCCCCCCATTAAAAGGTGCCTCTGCCATCATCCCTGCTTGCCCCTCCTGGTGCGGATATAAGGATCTCCATGGACATGACAGGAGATAAGCAGGCTGGGAAGTGGCATGAACTCCCGCAAAGAGTGCATGATTTCAGCAAAGATTTCAGATATTGCTTCACTTTTCTATTGCTTCCCTTTTGCTCAGGAACCACTTTTCCCCTTTAAGGGGAATCCTGCAAGYGCCTGCAGCTGGCATCACTGGGGCAGGGAGAAAGTGGAGGGATTTGGGCTCCGCAGGGTGAGGCGGTATCTTCTACCTGGAGGTGTCCCCAGGGACCAGCGAGCTCCGTGGGGTGCAGAGCCTGCTGCCCCCGACACAGGAAGGCAGAACAAGCTCAGGCAGGCTTGAGCTGTTCTTCAGTTAATCTAAGAATTAAATAGGAAATGGAAGTTTTAAATTTCTAAATATGAAATCAGACTCCATCCCAAACTAGCTTTTGCTTTCAGGTAACAATTCAAGCAGATAATGCAGCTGCTCTAAAGTCCCTCCAAGTTTTCCCAAGGCTAAGAGAAAATTTTACCACCTGGAGACATGCTTACTTGGTAGAAAAATCTCTGGACCTTGATAAATGAGACTAAATGTTAAATGGAAAAACCTCAGCAACAACACAAAACCAAGCAAACATATTGCTCAGTCAATGCTATAATGGTGAAGCTTCCTCATTACAGTTTCTCAAGCTCACTTGCTTCCCATTCAGCGTTATAATTGTGGACATTTCTGCATCCATACCTCCATTTTCAATCCTTATTTAAGGATTCATTTTTCAGAGTAATAAAAACAAACAAGTAAACAAACAAACAAAAACTTTCATAGTCATTGCAGGGAAAAAARAAAACAGAAAACACATAGCCTGCTTATATGTTACTGTATTTATTTACTGTATGTTAAAATTAGAACTCCCTCGAGATGAAACACTGCCATCCCAAGGGGTACTGTTTCCTGGTCAGAGGAAAAAAGGCTTCAGACAAGCTAACAAYATAAGTGCATCCCAATTCACATTATGCACAGATGCTGCTCCAGATAAAAACCCACATGCAGGGTTCAGACAAACAGTTTCTTAATCCTTCTTCAAAAGTAGACCTAGTAAATGAATAGCAATTATTGATCAATGAAAACAAATTGCAGAGAAATTATATGCTGTAACTATCTGTCAGCAACTGTAGAGAAAGGGAAGTAGGTACCTCCTGGAATGGGTAAACACTTCTAAACAAAACAACTAATTGTAATTGTAAATGAGGCCACAGGTGTCAGTTACCTAAATGCCTTCCTGCCTGGCAGCTGCTCGTTGATTGGTTTTGGTGGACAGTTCTTCACATCAAGGAGCCCATCACAATTATTGCCTTTGTTGCCCATTTCAACATAAGCCAAGAACTGAATGGCCATCTATGCTCTCTCAGATGTGTAGCATGTTGATGAGGTTTGCTCATGCTGTACTCATTCAGTGGTTAAATAGTTATTTTAATTCCCACATTTTGCTATCCAGCCCATTGCATGAAGCAAAATGTTTTTCTCTCAAAAACAGAGTCCTATCTCATCTTATCTGCCTCAGTTAATCACTACGGCTTTGGCTTTATGGTAGGAGCCTCCTACCCCTTGAAGCTGAAAGTGGGAGCTCAGCACTCAAGTTCTTCAGAACTGAGACACTTCTGGAAAATAAACATGGAAGAGTAGATAGGAGTAAAAATAAGATATAAAGACATTCTTTACAAAAAGGCAATAATGGATTGTCCATAAAGAAATGTGTCACAAGCAGACAGTCCAGATAGTGTTTTCCCTAAATAGAAATGCAGTAATACACAATGCAAATATTTAAAAATAAGGGAGAGAACAGAGAAAATTAATTTGAAACCTTCTCATGCTCTTAGCTCAGGAGTGGAGCAGAAATGACACCGTAGATCAAAACAGGGAAGCAAATCTATACAAAGGCTAACTGATCCCTCTACTATGTTGTTGTTAACATAATTTTAAGCAGCTACATATCTGATTACATTAGTTGTTTATCTTTTTTATGTACAGTAATAAATATCTCATGCACACATATGTATATACTATGCAACAGCATGAGAGGAACTGTGTTATTCCACAGTTATAACCTTTGTTGCTTTCATTTGAAATYCCCCTTTATCTTCAGCATCATTCTACATATGTGCAATCTCCAAAGGAAAACTAATGTATGTGTAAAAATAATAATCCCTGACTATTGTTTTCTAATTACCAGCCATCATAACTTTAAGATACTGTTAATATTCCCACCAGAATTCCTAAAAAATTCCCCCTCGCCCCCCCGAAAATACTCATACTCTAGGCTGAGGGAGCTGGGCCTGTTCAGCCTGGAGAAGAGAAGGCTGAGGGGGGACCTGATCAGTGTSTATAAATACCTCAAGGGAAGCAGTGAGGAGGAGGGGGGCGGCCTCTTTTCAGTGGTGGCCAGCGACAGGACTAGAGGAAACGGCCACAAGCTGAGGCACCAAAAGTTCCACAGGAACTTAAGGAAACATTTCTTGACAGTGAGGGTGACAGAGCCCTGGCACAGGCTGCCCAGAGAGSTTGTGGAGTCTCCTTCTTTGGAGATCTTCAAAACCCGCTTGGACACAGCCCTGTGCCCTGTGCTCTGGGTGTCCCTGCTGGAGCAGGGGGGTTGGACTAGATGAGCTCTGAGGTCCCTTCCAACCACAACCTGTCTGTGACTCTGTGATTCTATACTTCTAAACTAAGGATAACAGCATCTCTCTATTCAGATACAATGGTGAAAACAGCTCAGTTGTCACAACTGAATGATTGAAATATGTGATGAGTAATAGGAGCAGTTAGCATTACTCTGGTGACAGTCATGATTTTCCATACGGACAGCTCTGGAATACACTTCTTAGGTAATGGTACATTTTAATTTACTGGGATGGTTTTGGCTGTTGCTCTGTGAGTTATTTTATGATGTTTAAAGATTTMCCATGGTAAGAATTCTTCAACATATTTATAATCTTCTGATTTTCCAAACATTAATTTGGTCAGTTACCACTTCTGGTTATTGATCAGCTCTGATGGACAGAATTCACAGCAAGTGCTCCCAGTGAAAACTGCATCGTGAGGAAGAAGGAAAGACACAGGAAAAAAAAAAWGAGATTATTAGAGCTGCCTCTTAATTTCAGATGTATGTCACTACTAATCCAATCATCACAAGGAAAAGGGAGTAAGACGAAAAAGATCTGCATATTCAAATATAAGTAGAACTTGCTTAAAATACCATCTTAGAGAAAAAATCTCTAGAGAAAATATCTTAGAGAAAAAGTCTATGAATCCTATTAAAGAAAAAGCTATTAATGGAATATGAAATTACTAGAAGCATAATTTTCCAAATTTCCATGTGAAATGCCAATCTGGTGGTAACAGRGCAAACAAAGAGCATGACAGATTCCCACTTGACCACTGCTTTCCTTTAAGATCAGTGAATCTTTGCTCTTAACTTCATATTTCTTGCTACAACATGTTCTTTCTCTTCCACTATTTCCTCCCAGTCACCTCTCCTCTTTCCCTCTTTATGTTAGGCTACTTTTGGCATATCTCTTCAATAATAATCCCAGATTAAGAAGTGACCTGGTATTCCTGCTTACTGGGTGAAATTGAATTGTACCCTTCCTGCCTACCCACAGCTGACAGCATTTTGATAAGGCCTTAACTTTCTTGACTGGCCCTACCTTGCTACTGTACACAGAGAGAGATGAAGGATTTTGCAGATTTACCACTTCTTTTTACAAATGGGGAACTCTCCTAACTTATTTATCTCCCTACGGGAGCTGGCCATGAATTTTCCACCAGATGGTTTCCCCACCAGACAGTGCAGGGCTGTCACAACTGAGCTGAGGCACTTTGGTTGTCAAAACGACGTGCGGCGGGCCCTTCCTGTCAGTTTTCCTCTGCACTTATATAAGCGTATATATATGCTCTGACAGCGTATCTGTCCAGATTCGGAGGCATTTTATTCCCAGATCTGCTAAAAATCCATCAGCTCAGCTGGGAGCGATAGTGGAAGTTGCCGGCTCCTAAGCTGCAAACAAGGCACTGCCACGGGCGCACTTGGCGCATCCAGGTCTCCCATCTACCTTAGGCATCTACCCCATCTACCTTAGGCAGGACTGTGGATAATTCGGGAGTCGGGAATTACTTCATTCTTCCAAATGGCTTTTCACCCTCACGTTGCCCCCTTTCTTCCCAGATTCTAAATCACAGGCTTTAATTATTTTTTTTCTTTTAATCCCAAAAGGAAACAAAACCCTATTAAAAACCCTACTGAGTGGTCCTGTGATCCATGAGACAGACAAAAAAAAGCTAGAGTGGCGAAGAAAAAAAGTTTTTACATTTTAAAACTTCATATGACCCTTATTTACAGCCAGAAGGAAAGTGGTATCCCTTTTCCTAATCCTTTGTTTTTCCCTCTGTTTGAATGGTAAAGTCTTAAGTGCATGAAGTTGCTTTATTTCTATATATCTTTTAGCAAATCTGGACAGTTGTCATATAATTACTACAGGTTAAAATAACAGGATAAGCAATAGAGATACCAAACTAAATCTTGCTTGACAAATCTCTGTATTTCTTCTGTCATGTAGAATCAACTTTATCAGTCATTAACTTTGTAACCGAAGCTACCTACCAACACCTATGGGCTTTCAAAGGAATCAAAGGGGTTAGTTTTGACCTTTAGATGGCTGGAAGAGGGTACTTGAGAGGCTATTTCTCTGTTGTGTGATTGTGCTGCAGAGAAAATTTGTGCTTGAGCTCTGTCAATTTGGTAAAGTGGGACCTCCCAGAAGGGCATTCACTGTGAAAGCCCCTTGACTCCGAAATTGGATGCCCCTTTAGCTTCCCGGAGCCTGGATTTATTGACTCTCCAGTAATGCCATCAAGTTGCCTTCTTTACCAGAAGACTGAAGGAGGCCCTTGACATTAGAATAGGGTTTGATATTTTGAAGGCCTTAATGAAGACTATAGTTCTGTAATTCTTTTAGACAGTTGGGTCCACTTTATGGGATTTTAATGACTGTACATCTTTCTGGTACTGCAACAGAATACAGTAACTTTTAATGTCCTTATTTCAGAGTCTGAAAGCAAAAAGTACTTGTATATACAATTAAAATATAATTGTTTAAGGCAAAGAATACATTTTTTGGATGAAGGGAAGGGGATAATGACAGAAAAACAAGTTCAATAATCCAGCCAAGCTACTGGCATCTAAACTAAACCTGAGCTCCTACAAAATAAGTTAGTGTTATATTTTTTCTCCCTACTTCTTCAAACAATTGGACCTAAGTCTGTCAAACAATCCAATTAAATCTCTCATCTTTGGTAAGACACCATTTGATTCCAAGTCACTCCTCTGGGTCAGCTTCAGATTTCCTCTTTCCAGTCTGAATGGTACATCTGAAACTATCAGATTCACTTCTAAAATAAATGACACCATTAAAACACTCTATATGTCTGTGCTGCTATCTAGCTTCATACAGCTGCAAATATGTGTGGTGTTATGACTTCATATATGATTTAAGAAGTTATTTAAAAAAAAAGAATCTTGAGTTATACTTAAAATTATTTATTCCTCCTCCCTGAAAACGAGTCAATAAGAAACACAGAGAAATGTGTATGTCTTATATTGCTAGATGCATTTCAAAGGTCTTTCAACATTTCAACATCCAGTAAATGTTGAATATGAAATGGAATGGAAATGGAAAAGTCTACCATGCAATCTCATAAACTCCTATGGATTATCCTGAAAAAAATCAAGGAACAGGAAAATCGTGGCCATTTTCCTCAAAAAGGGACAATATTGAAATCTGTCTTTATTTTGTAGTGTATTCATTTTTTCATAAGTAACTGCTTATGAAAAAAGAAATAATTCTCTTATTTTCTATCTATTTCTTTTGTTTCCATTCATCTGGACAATGGACAAACAGTTAAAAGGCTTTGCATTTTTTAATTCACTGTCATTAAAATTACTGTATTTAAAATTGAAATGATAATGCTTGAAATGATATTGCTTGAAATTTAATTTTCTGTTTCATACATATTACTATCACAAAAAAACAAACTTATATTGCACCATAATGCAATGTTTCTTCAGCRACTCCAACTCTGCCTTAGTGAACGCTAGACAGATAATATTTAAATGTTGAACTGAAAGAAACACTTTGAAGCCAGTTTGAAACTATAGCTTTAAGAAGGTCTCCGCTTAATAATTTCCATCTGCAGCTGAACCAAAAAATTCAATTAAAATTTCTSACTGCATCAAACCAAGTTTTAAAAGTTCCATTTTTTCCCTTCTCATCTTAACGCCCTTTTCAAAGTAAAGGCTTAGCCCTTCCTAGTATGTTCAATTTGATATGAAATTAAATGTGAAAAATGAAAGCAAAGGAAATGAGGGTCTAGATTCATATAACTCGAGGAAGGTGACTTACAGCTTCTCCAGGGCTGTACTGGAGAAATTAAAATCAGATAGCTCTTGAACCAGCTCTTAAAATACCATCTGCAAATACTACCTCCTGCTATTTCCCCCCGCCCTTCTCCTCACCCCCAACAAATATGACTTTTGCTCATCTTAATATGAATCTTTTTTCCTTCTCTGAGAATAAGAAATCTCTGACTTTACAACTTGCTTTGGACTCGTATTTTTCATTCCAAAAGTAAACATCATGAGAACAACTCTAAATCCTAAAAGCTGTCCAGGATGTGAAGCTGAGCACTGAATCCCTGATAGTACCTACTACTTGTTAGTTTGACCCCACACTCCATTTTGGAGTGAACAAAAGAGTTATTCCACGAACAAAACCACTGTGCGTTTGTGGAGATAATAGTTTCTAGAACCAAGAAGAAAAGTTCTGTTTCTAGTCCCAAGAAACAGTATAGATGACGTTACACAGAACCCCAGTTCCCATTACCTTACACAGTCCTTCAAAATTGTCTTAGCATACTTTGCTTCCTCAGATATGTCCTGCACAGTAATATATGCTTTTACTTTCATATTACCAAATACCAATTTGATCGGAAGAGCAAGAGCCAGATGGATATGCAAGACTGGTTAAATTAAAAAAAAAAAAAAAAAAAAAAAAAAAAAAAAAAAAGAACAAAGAGCAGTTATATCTAGGGACTACTGAGAAAACACATAGGGCAGAGAAGACCCAGGATAAAGTGATATGTAGTGTGGACACAGTTGGTGTGCCAACTAGAAAGAACGAGCTTTATTCACTGTAAACATAAATCAGACTGTGACATTGGTCTCAGGACGGGAACTGCTCCTGCACTCTCCCATGCAGCAGTACAGACCTTCCTCAAAGGAAGGATTATCTCCTCAAAGAGTAGATAGTAGCAGAAGAATGGTCGTACTCAAACTACACTACCCTGTAAATACTGAGTGCCCAAAGGTCTAGCCCAAAACTTTTTGCCAGCTATCTTGATTCTTAACCATCTGGAGCCTTATTTTGCACATAGGGACCTTATCTTGGGCAATCAGAAACTACACTGCCACACCAGTGACCGGCCTGGAGAATACCAGGCTCTTTTCCAGCCTACACACCTAGCTTTGTTCTTCACATGAAAACTTGAGCATAAGGGGGCTGCATCTCACAACACTCAGTGCGTTACAGAAGCTGAGAGGTTCTCCCAGATTTCACAGATTAAATAAAACTCATACTGTCTACTCACACCATCACATAAGACAACACACAGCATTTATACATGCTGTCCATGGGAACATTACTTTAGTACCAAGCTGCTCTTAGGCTTTTGGAAGATGAATTGCATGAAAAAGACACTGACTTATGCAGTGAGCAGGCACCTTCCATGACTGACTACAGCAACTCAGAAGTTTTCTGATTTTCTGTTGTTCATTTTGTCTTCCATTGAGAGATAAATGATGTTTCTGAAGTGCTTACTGATGTTTATTGTTTCTTCCTTTTTAAATTAAACATATTCCCAGCTAGCACTCTATGCACTCCTCTAATGAATTTTAGTTTAAGTGTAAATATAACATTTTTCTTAATGTTTTTCAGCTGACATGATTATATGCAGTTCTGGAATACAGCTGAAAAACATTTTTAACAATCTATTCTCATCAGTTTTATATGATACCAGCCATTTGCAATTATTAGCACTTACACTACGTAWCTAAACTTAATATCAGAAGTCCATCAAAGACACATTACCATAGTATTARCTTAAGCACAGAGATATAGAAAGGATAAACTTCAACATATTTAATTTTAAGCCTTAAGTTCTTMTCAAGACTGAGGTAATGTTTCAATGACAGAGATTTTAGAAGGAAAAAAAAGTACATAAAATGAAATAAAGCTGTCCTTAAAGACAGAAAAGCTCAGAGCATTTTGAAGAAGAGTTCAGCAGTTGTCAATGCCAATAGAATTTAATGGAGTAGATACAAAGCAAAAGACAAATCAATACCTAGGTGCTTGTGCTTCATTTCTTTGTAGTTGTCAAACCTTTGAAGTTGTTAAATAATGACTTATAGTCTAAGAATAGGTGTCTACTTTGACATTTCCTTAATGCCATGCCAAGAACCCGGCAACTCACATCCAAAAAGAAAAGTTGGTATGATAGGGAAAAGAAAACCAACCGGAGAACTATATGATGTGAAAATGAAACTTCCTAAGTCTTCATATTGTCTTCATACAATACAAATAAAAATTAAGCAGAAGCTGTGTCCCTGCTCCTATASGATGTGGCTTAGAGAAAGGGTAACAAGCTTTGCTTCATGGAAAGGCTTCTGCCTCCCGTCCCAGCGGCTATGTGCTGTGTAGCTGGAGCAAGGCAAGCTGACAGCACAACATTTTTGAGGACACTTTTGTAAAAGGGCAGTTAGAGCTGAATAAATGGGAATGTAAATCAAAACACCCTTGTTAACACTCAGGTGAGCAGTTTTATGGCTTTGGTTCATGATCCTTCCAGATTAAGCTGTGGCAGCTAAGAGATTACTGCTCCCTCAGTCTGGCAATTTAAGTACACCAACACCTTGAGCAATTTCACTTCTTCAACTGCTGCTGCTAAATCCAGCCAGGATTGTGAATCAGATCGCTCAGGTACCAGAGTCTGCTGTTTGGCACATTAAAACGGACTGAAATTGCCTTTGGTTTATGTTAATACTACGGAGGCTCAGGAGCAGTAATGCTGTCYGCTGCCACAGACTCTCCCCCACTGTTGGGGCAGAGGCTTCCAGCAGAGGGAAAGGGAGGACAGATCTGCAGGAGCTTCTGCAACAGCAGGAATCTGCAAAGGTTGTGGCTCAGAGCACTTATTCTTCCCCAGAAGTACCTTGGGAAGTTTGGGTTAAACTACTTGGTAAATGTAGAACAGATGTTGGACTTAAAATTCACATCCTAACTTATTCAGTATTCACCCCTTTACAGAGACAAACATGAAAGAAAGTACCATTATTGCTTGCAATTTTACAACAGAGTAAAAATCTAATATTTTAAACTTGCAAATACTGCTGTTACTATTAGTAGTTCCAAATGAACTCTTTTATATACGCATTGCATAAATTTGTGAGAGTAAAAGGAATTCAAATGAGTAAGACTCAATACTGAATCATCCTATGGAGCGGAACAAGGTTAAAACTAGTCTCTTCATTTCTTCAAAAAGAGAAGCAGGATAACATGGAAGAAGGAAAACTTCCTTTCTGCTTTGTTTTGTACATATAATACTGTTGGTAGAAATGTGTAACTCCGACAGGGATTTTATTTTTCACATATTTCTGGAGTACTAAGGAAACCAGGCTACAGATATTTCTAACTGTTTAAGGTCACTCCGTCCTTGTCCAGAAGCTAAAGCAAACTTCCAAAGGCATTCTGAGTTATTCTGAGTTGTGTTTCTGATGACTTGGTTATGTGGGGATTTTTAACTCATTTTAAATTAGACAATAGAATTTTGGAAAATGGAAAAAATTGTAGGGAAAAACAGATCTTTTGGTACTGGAACTGKTAAGTGCACCATTACCCCTCAACCACCAGTTATCCCAGGATAGGACTTCTTTCCAGGCACTCAGCAAAGAGTTTGACAAAGACTGTCACAAAGATTTTRTAATAATCATGAATGTGTTTTCCACAGCCTGCTTCAGCTGTGATTCCATGAAACTCTATTACAGGGTTCTGACAGAGGTATTGAAAATAAAATTGGCATAATTGAAATTCAATGTGGAGCTGATTTTGTATTTTGGATGCCTGAATTTCATTAGGCCTATTCATTTTTCCATGACAACACATAATTAAAACAAAACACTACTAGGCATTGCTGCATTGAAGGCTTTTGCTGCTACTGAGGTCTCATTTTCATTTTAGGAAATTTTGTAGAAAYGCAAGTGATGGGAAGGAGACTCCAGAGAATATTTTGTCCTCCAGTAATGCGTGTGGATAAGATGACTTGCTGAGCAACACATCRTTAACAACTTTCAGGTTTCATTGCAAAGTAGAAAGGAGGAGGAGGGTTAGTCTGCATGCTGCTCGCTTTAAGAAGGTGCCTTATAATCAAAACGAGGGCTCCTGCAGGAGAGATTCTTCTGGAGGAGCAGAGGCAGAAAGGCCTCACCCACACATCTGACGCATATAGGGTATGTATCAGACGTGTGAGAGGATACGACAATAAGCAGAGCGATTCTTCATAGACTTCGGCAGCTGAAGAAAGTGCTGCRAGGAACAGCAGGAGCATTAGAAACGCTGCTGCTGCTGGGTGACTTACAAAGCAGAAGAACAGACATCTCTGGGGCAGGAGGTGACAGTTCATTGCAAGGCCCGTCATCCTCCACTTCTTCTGCACCTCGTTGCTCACCC
Organism: Nothoprocta perdicaria; assembly: GCF_003342845.1. Lineage (NCBI taxonomy): Eukaryota > Metazoa > Chordata > Aves > Tinamiformes > Tinamidae > Nothoprocta > Nothoprocta perdicaria. The sequence goes on from NW_020454095.1 coordinate 1,868,544, forward strand.
TGAGCTGAAGCAGGGAATAATCCCAGTGGTAAGGAGAGGAGTTACGTCTCACAGGAAATAAACCTGATTTTTGCTGCTGTGAAAGCTTTGATTGTTGAAGCACGTTTGCCTTTCAGGATTGTAGTTTCTGGAAAATATTGCTATACCAGTGGCAACCCATATGCTTTGATCTTCTGTTTCAGAGACGAGAAAGTCCAGCTCAGGGTTCAGAGTGGATAATTCCATTTTGATAGGCTTTTATTCGATGCTTTCTGCTTTGCACTCTGCCATTTTGGTAACAGTCAAGAGAGAACCCAYGGAGTTACACGGGCCATTTCATCATTTCACTGATCTGCACCATTATTCTCATCCCAAATTTGGAGCAAGGTTAGCTCTCAAGGGGGGATTTGTATTCAGGGAGTAAAAGAATATAATTACATCAAAACTGTGAGAGGAGAGATCTGAAAAGCTCTACATTTCTGAATAGGAGAGAGAATCTCTAGAGGGGCTGCTGGGCTGCAGCTCTCTAGCTGTGCAGAAAGGAAACAGCCTCGTGGCTCTCCTGTTGCGCTGTCAGGGACCACAAACGAAGAATAACTTCAAGTCTTAAATGGATCCATGAAGCGCTTGTTCATTAAAGTTATTAACTCAAATAAAATAAAATTGAAACATTGTAAGCTTACGGATCTCTTGCTTTCACCACTGGCTAGTAGCCAGTTAATTATAGTGAATTAATTATGTATTAAATTATTTTTGCTGAATCTATTAAGAGTTGGCTTTTGGTGCAAATATTGAAGTTTTGCAGAAGCTGAAGCTTTATCTTATACCATTTGCACAGTGAATAACTGCAAACATAAGGTAACTACATTAGATGAGAAAACACCAGCAAAAGCAACTTTGGTGGAAAGTCAGTGACAAACTTCCACCCGTGACAAAACTATGTTTGAACTTACATGTTGAGAGTTATCTTTACAATTCTACAAATAACATTATTCATAATTTCTCCAAGTAAAGTTATTCATATGGCAATTGAAAAAGAGAGAAGTCTATAACGACGGTCTGCCTTTGCAAACARACTCACTGGAAAAGACCAGAAGTCCAACCTTGTATCAGTAACTTGCCTGGCTGTGACAGAGGAAACTGCATCAGAATCAGCCTCCTGTAACTCTTCCTCAGCAAAAGTTTTTCCATATCCCCAAAAGGCATGAGAATTTATAAATATGAGGGCACTGAAAACCCCAGTGGACTCCACAGGAGAAAGCTAGAAGATATGTCAGGAAAACCCAAGACAACAAGTCATCAAGGGATTGAATGCCACTATACAATGCGCTGCCACTCTTGTTTGCTGACAGGATATGCCTGTGTTCGGATTTTGACAAGGCAGTACGTTCCTTTCACAAATGTGACAGAAAACCAGGAAAAATCATTGTCCGATCCACAGTTAGTTASAGTGTCCGGAGCACAACACACATCGAAGATTAAACTGCAACTGTCAGCGCCTGCTGTTATCAGGGATACCATTAAACAGCACAGGGTCGAGTGGGATGGGATGGGATGGGACAGGACGGTAAAAGCAGGTGGGCAACTATTTAAAAGTATTTCTGCTCAGGAACTTCTCCCTATTGGCTCAAGAGCAGTGGAATTATGAAAGGATTTAATGAAAGCCCTAAGGAAAGCAGTTCCCCGCTCCCTGTCTTCCCCGGGGCTGCCCCAGGCCCTGGCGTCACCCCAACACAACCGACGCCGTCCGCTGTGGCGCCAACAGCCATGCGCGGGACAACAGCTCCAAGGGCCACGCCCTTTTGTCTCTGAGGTAAAATGGGGAACGCCAAGGATCCTTCCGTTTCCTTTAACGCTGTGCGCGTGTTCAACGTCTCCTAAGGCAGCCCCGTGCTTTCCCTCGCAGGAGGATGCCCATGCTATGCCGCTTCCTAGGAGTGCAATGAAAATATACATGAATCACCTTTATTTTGAGGTTATCCGCGGGAAGTTCTTTCTACGCTGTAAGTTTAGAAAATAATCTATGTCATTTTGGCAGGTGCGCATTCCACCTGACAAAACCAGTCACATAAAAATGTATTGTTTGCCTACATTATTTATTTTCTGTCACCTCCACACAGCATTATAGACCTGTGCGCCATTTAGGGCAAAAAATGTAGGTGATATATGAAATGAAGACATCGCTGGGCATTAAAACAGCGCTTGTCATTATGTCAGGTTTGAGGAGCAAAACAGAAGCTCTTTGGTAACAGGAGAGGAACAGCTGAAAATTTTAAGGAGGCAGAGCTGGAGGCACCCTGTRCACGTGTACAGCCTTTGAGCTGCGGGGAAAAGAGAGGGACATGGGTTATACAAATGCCCTGAAAAATATAGATAATTTCTTAGCATTAGTGTTAGTGCTATGAATGTGCTGAATTAGTGCTGTTACTGTTGCTAACTAGGGAAACCTCATGGTCAAGTATATCTGGGAAAATTTAAAGAAAGAGACTTGGATTCATTTTCAGAGTTTTAAACTTACCGAAACAACTAATTTTTAAGTTCTTTGTACATTACTCTCTTACTTCTCAACTATGGTTCCAAAAATCCACTTTCCATTCCTACTACATGTTAGTTATCACTTGAATTCTGTCTTTGTGAATGGCAGGTGATAAAAGGCAATCATATACATCTAGAAGCATTTCTCAATTTATTGGATAAAGCCATTTTCCTGGGGTGCATACTTACTTTAATTTTAGGGTGAAACTTAACTTTTGTATCTCAGCTTCTTTATCACTTTGCTGGTCTGTTTTGAGGAGGAAGCCTCCACCCCTGGCCACAGAGGACTTCTCTGTAGATGAGAAACTTCCCAATGGTACCATTTCTGCACCAAAGTAAAAGAGAGCAGAACTTTCCAATTCAAATGTCAAAGCAAGAAGAAAACAGATCACCAAATCAGTGTACCAAGCTGTAATTATGTATAAATTATAAAAATTGAATAAATCTTCCTCAATTACCTAAAAGAATGCTATATATTATCCTAGAGAGAAGCAGATATCATAGAAGAACTATTGGCAGGTTCATTTCAAAATAAATACATACATATATGTATGTATAAAATGTAATATGCAATATCATAATAAAAATTCACATGCTGCATAATATTAAGATAATGTAATATTTTATGTTTTTAATCAAGCAAATGGTTTCTATGGAAAACAGCACATTTTAAATGAGTCATAGATGTGTGTCAGTGACTTTTCAGTCAAAAAAAATGAAGATTAAGAAAAGTTTTCTCACTACCTGTAACAGCAAGAAACTTTTAAATGATAAGGGGAAAGCACTTCATTGACTAAAAAATTCATATCCCTGTTTAGACCTCAATCTGATTTAGAAGATGTGACAGTCATGCAGATCATGTTGGGGTAGAGGCAGACTAAAAATTAAATTATGACTTCAGGATTCAGTCCTGTATGTTCCAGTTGAGATGTATTCAAATGAAAAATATTATGAATTCAGAACTCAGCTTTGCTCTGGAAACTTTATGGATTCATCACAAAAGCAATTACTCTTTCCCTGTATCTTCAACACTATTTGATACAATTTATGGTGTTAATGACAAAACCAACACATACTACAAAGGCATTACTTTACCTGTAGCTCTCTTTTTTTTTTAATAACAAATATTGGTGAAGAATATAGGTAATCTAAATGATAYTGGAAAACAAGAATGCCTGAACATGAGAAGAAAGTGTTATCTGTAGTGAGAGTACAGCAGTATTATGAGAAAACACTTCTTAGTAGAAAAAGACTACTATGGTTTGCTATTTTTATCTGTTTCCAACCCCACAGAAATGAAAAACTACGACTGTTTAATTAAATTGTCAAGGAAAATCTTAAAATCTTCAGTATCTTCACATCTTTAAATAAAGTACTCAAGAAAAGGTCTATTTCCAAAATGGACAAATTGTGTTTGTTGAAAATGGGTATATTTTAGTTTCCTGGACTTTTTATTTGGTAGTTTAGAATGCAATTGTTTAATGCCCATAGTTACCACAAGAACACAGCTTTTAACATTACAGCAGCTATAACATAAGGTGCACTAAAATGGAGATGACAAAAACAGAGGCAAAATTTGCCACTTTTGCTCAAAGCCATTATCCAATAAAATAAATGCAATTAAAAAAAGAAAAAAAAGAACTAATCAAACAAAAACTTCAACAAACTTTTCTCGAGCTCTCAAGTGTAAAGGGCAAATGACAGAGCAACCCTTCAAACACAGCCGTATTTCCCTCGCAGCCCCAAGGTTTTTACGCATCTTTCAAGCATGCAAAGGGCTGATCTTACAGCCCATATGTATCCACGGCATTCTGCGAGTGGAGTAACCCCTTGAACTGTGTTTCACAGCAGGTTAGAAAGCAAGAAGGAAAAAAGCAGTGAAAGAAATACGGAGGGAGTGGGGGAGAGAGAAAGAGAGCAGGAGAGAAAGAGCAAGAGAGAGGGAGTGGAAGAAAGAGGGAGAGGGAGAGAAAAGGGAAGGGAGAGAAAGATAGGGCGAGAAAGAGAGAAAAGAAGGCAAAAAATAGCAAGAGAGAGAGAGAGGGGGAGAAAAAAAAGAGGAAGAAAGGGAAGGAGAAAGAAGCGGAGAGAAGGAGAAAACGGTCGGTGTGTCCACACGGAGGCTTGTGACCACGTTAGAACTGAGGGAAGCTCGCCAAGGCTGGCACAAAATCAGTAATGTCATCTGCTTCCCTGCAGTGGTAGCCACCGCAAGGAAAAGGTGAAGAAAGCTGGAACTCTTCCCAGAATTTAATTTTCTTGGGAAATCACTCAGTGGATAATTCTATTAAATTGTAAAACATTGGATAATAAAAGTATAATCCCAAATTTAAACTGCATGTCTGCATAGACTGTGCAAGGTGGGTATTTTATTTTATTTTATTTTATTTTATTTTATTTTATTTTATTTTATTTTATTTTATTTTATTTTATTTTATTTTTTAAAATAAATAAATTGCCTTTAAATTAGGCAACACTGAAAAACAAAAATGGCTTAAGCACCTGAGAACAGACATTAAGGGTCTCCAGAGACACAGAAGAAAATTTAGCAAATTTGAGTTCAACCTTCTCTTTTGAACCTTATATTGCTTTTCCTATTTAGAGTTAATTTGTTTAAGCATGCAGAGTGAGGGTAACACAAGGCTAAAGGATATTAGAATGTGTCAAATAGCTTATTAATAAATGCAGTACAATAGGAAACTCCTTAATATGTGATCCTAAAAGAAAATCAATTACATTTGCAAGTCATAAAAAATCACATAGCTTAATTGTGAAACATAATACTCCAGAAGGGCTCCGTTGAATTTATTTTCCATTTGCTTCTCATTTTACAAGTGAAACCATTTCAAATGGAATTTACTTTTAGCTGATTAAAATTCTTCTATCTATTTATCTTTATAGATTTATGTCTGCAAGGTACTTGGGGACTCTTTACTAAGTGCATACAAAGTTTATATACCAAGGAAAGCAAGTCACACTTGCATTGATGGCCGTAAGGAATGCTGTAAGATGGTGTAATGGTGTGGCCTGCGCTACTTGTACTGCTGCATTTATATGGAATCCATTATTCATTATATTTTGAGCTGAAACACAGATTAGAAGTTGTTGCTTACTGAGTTTCAACAACTTTACAAAGAAGAGTCAAACACTGCTATTTGAGGGGCAGGTGGCAGAGAAAATGAGTTTTTCTAAATGAAGGTATAGCAAATTGTATACCAGCCAGCATAAGATACTCAAATAACATAATCATGAGAATCATATATGACCAATTCTAAAATAAAATAAAATAAAATAAAATAAAATAAAATAAAATAAAATAAAATAAAATAAAATAAAATAAAATAAAATAAATCATATACCTTGAAGGTAATATGGAAATGGAACACAAATTAAAGATAGATTTATAGTAGAAACTAGCAGTTTCTGTATTTCATCCACAAGAAACCTATTCTCCTTGGCACAAAATATATTTCTTCTATTATCCCACGAAAATTTTCAGATAAATGTCCTTGCAGTACCTCACAAGACTTATTATTTTATTAAATCATTTTATCATCTTGATCCTGTTACTACACATAAATGGTTTCTTAAAGTTAAAAAGAAAAACAAGGCAACAAGGCCTGAATAAGATCTCAAAAGTTTTTTGTCCCACTATGATAACCATATGAGTAGTTAATATTTGGTTAAAGAAATATTCTCTTTAGAAAATCCAGGAAGAAACTGCACAGTAAGGAAGCAAGCTATTAATAAATAACAGGTATCTTAAGTCATTGGTTTTGAATTTTACAAGACCTCCTGTCTAAGCACATCAAAATATTTCATGAATTACTATTTATGATGAATTAACCCTAAAACCTTTTCTGTTAGCTAATTATGTGTAATGATTTACATGAACAACAGGTATTTTGCTTTCATTTGGAGTTTAAGGAATTCACTTTCATCAATGCTCCTGAAATAAAATAACACATCATTAAGGACTTCATGCCAGGGAAAGCACCATGAAAGTTACATTTTCATCTTTCAAAACAATAGGGAAGAAAAAAAATAAGAAAAAACACATAGGGATCTATTTTGTGTTGGCATTTATATAGGCATATATGCAAGTTTGCAGATCTCAGCAACTTGTTATTTTTTTAAAACTATTTATCTAATATATACATTTCTTCTATTGGCAATGGGAAAGATCTCCACAAATACGTAATTCCATTTAAGTTTTGGTCAACAAATCTAATGGGGAAACAGTATCTTTTACTCCTATAGTTATTGATGTAGGCTCTAAAAATACAAAAATGTTTTTAGAGTAATACCCTTTCCAAGCTGAGAGTATTTGTTTAATCCACAATAACTGGACAATCTATTTTTCTTTTTCAAAATAAGTTTACAGGTATTAACAGATGACTTGTTTTTGTAATTTGATTTTGTTTTTCAATCGTGATGAGGACATGCCTTCCTAAAGTCTAATCTCTTCAGAGAATTGAATTTTAGAGATTTGATACATAAAACTTTAGAGAAGCTGAASTTTTGAAGACTATTCTGAACAAAACATTAACGTGCTGCAGACTAAAATACATACATTATGCATCATATATCATTTGCCCACAGAGAAAATGGCCCAAAATGCTTAAGGGGAAATACTTTAAAAAATAAAGTTCCTATGGTCACAGAAATGATGGAACTCGATAACATGGGTGATTCTTTATACTTTTGTGTTCATGAAATTGTAAGGTTGAACATATTTATGTTTTGAATATACTTCTGCAGCTTTTGCCTTGTTTTCCTGCTTTATTGTTGTATAACGGGTGTGCATGGCAGCTTTTATGTACACATGATCATTTATGTGGGCACAGAATCTGCAAATATGAAAGGCAGAGAACCCAATCGTGAAATTTATAATATCGAGTATGAAAACTGTTTGCCAACTTCAACGTACCCTAAAATTAAGCTAAGAAAGAAGTGAAAAATGCTCTTTCATCCTCCCTGACCCCAAAATGGAAACGTAGAAAACAAATGGAAAATAAGAATTTATAAACTAACACCTCTTAGGAAAAAAAGAATATATGTGCGTGTGTGTGTGTATATATATARAGAGAGAAATGTAATATTGGAAGCTGTAAAGATTAAAATAGCTCAGAAATAATGCCTTTAATATAAAGAATGTACCAAATAGCATTGAAATTGATTCAATACTTCTTAATTAGCTTGCCTTCCACTCTGAAATAATGGAAAAGTTTGGAAATATTATGTTTGATTTTAACACCAAAACGGGAAAAAACAATACTGAAAAGGTAAATGATCAAAATTCTTTGAGTAAGTTAAAAAAAAAAAAAAACACCATTAAGGAGACTCCAGGCCAGTGGAAGCTTCTAAAACTCTGAAATGAAGTATACTCATRTATACTCACTGAGAATGGGTGAAACAGCACACTAATGAGGTTACCAATGTTTCTGTTTCACTATATCTACTGCCAGTACAGATTTTCCCAAAATATTCCTTGGAGCAGTGAGATAACAGAGCTCTGAAAAAAAAAATACTTCAGCATTTCTTGCATATCTATATCCATTGTTAAAAAACTAAAAGAGATAGAGCAAGGCTGATTGCACATAGGAAATAAGACCCCATAAAACATGTCTTAAGAATTATCTTACAACCTTTAAAAATGAATGCAAGAGCTTCCGAGGTTAGAATTATCTCCTCTGTGTGTGTGATATTTCTGGTTTATCAATCTTTGGGGGAAAATCGCTTACAGTGAAATGATAGATGAATGTTAAACAATATAAGTTGGTTTCAAAGATGACTTCTGCTGGGCTAGGAAATTTAATTCTTTCTAATCACTTGCCTTAGATAATACTGCTTCCTGACACTTGACCATCAAAAATTGGAAAAAATATCTTGCTGCCAGTGACTAAAACACACTACACAACAGAATACTAACACAGTCTGCAGAGCTGGCTTCATTCCCATTTGTAGTATTTTTCTTTTGCTTTTTCCTCTCCTTTTTTCTTGGTGAGGTACATCATTATTGAATACTACAGAAAAGCACAGTAGTTTGTTTTTCTAATTAACCTCTTCAGCTCACTACTACATACAGCAAGACAGACGGCATCCCTACTGAAATGCTGGCATCAATATTGCCTCATATCCTTCAGATCTGCTCACTTGAACAAGAAATACTAAGTGGAGAACTAATAAAGGTCAATAATTTTATCCAAATAATTGATAACTGAATCTATTCTCATTACAGTTTACTGGGAGCTTTATGCACAATTACAATTTAAAGAAAATGTAATTTTCTTTAATTTACTGAGTATTCCCCACAGCTGGAATCTCACTTAGGTATGGTCACAATCTGAAGCTTAGTGTTAGGTTACAAGGACTGACTCACTCACTCTGTTGGAGACACGCTCTTAAAGTCACTTTATATAGAGACATTTTCCATAATACTTGAAAAAGGTATGTTTTATTTACTCAGGTAAAACTTGAATAGCCTTGAAAAGCAGCAGCTCACTTAACACTTTTAGTCCTTGATATTCCTTAAATTATTAGTGAGAGTGTTTACAACAGTATTTACTCTTATTGTCCTTATTTTTTTTTTTCTGGCAGATTTCTTATCAAACTGAATTATTTCAAGAGGAAGTGATCACTGTTTCTAGACATATCTTCAATTAACAACTCTAAACCCTGAGCTGGGAGTTCAGGCATCAAAAGGATCGAGTACTCCAAGACCTACCAGACCATCCAAGAGCTCTTCCTTGTCACAGCAGAAAGAGATGTGGAAGAAGGTTTCCCTCCTATGACCGCCACAGCCATCCTGACGGCTTAGGAAGAAGATGGGATGTGCTGTGAGACTTTACTCACCGTCTGGAATATCCTCTTTAAAACCTAACTGAATGTTACTAGGGAAAGGATGGTTTTCTTGTGTCAGCCCCAGGGTTCAAGAAAGAGAGGAAAGATGAAGGGGAAGACAGGAAGGTTGGTGGAGAGAAAGGGAGACATCAACTCTAAAATAAAGACACTCTAATTATGGGCTTACAGAAAAAGTTTCTATTTTAAATGTCAACTGTCAGAGTTTTTTCTAACATGATATCATAAGGAGATAAAAAAGACACAAATGCTAAAAACAAAATCAAACTCAGGAATGAAGTCTCTGAGCAATAACTGTAAAGTCCCTAGTCCCTAAACAGTAGGTTGTGGATCCCTATGCTGGACACTCAGATAATCATGGAATCCTTAAGGTTGGAAGGGACCTCAGAGATCATATAGTTCAACCCCTCTGCACTCTCAGGATCACTCAGAGCATGTGGCACAGGGCTGCATCCAAGCGGGTCTTGAAGATCTCCAGAGAAGGAGACTCCACAACCTCTCTGGGCAGCCTGTGCCAGGGCTCTGTCATGCTCCCTGACAAGAAATTTCTCCTGAAGTTCCTGTGGAACCTCTGATGCTTCAGTTTGTGGCCCTTTCCTATAGTCCTGTGGGTGGTCACCACTGAAAAGATCTAATACATAACATGGCACTATATCCTCCCAATAATTCAAGGGCTGCCTGCCACCTTGCTGTGCAGAGCAAGGCCAAGGCCTCGTGTCCAGGCCGCCCAGGCCGCTCACCCCTGCGCCTGAGGGGAGGCTGCCGCTGGGGCCGGAGCGGCAGTGTCGCCGCTGCCTCCTTTGCTCCCCGCGCCGCTTTGCCCACGGACAGCGTGAAAACGCGCCCTGCCTTTGGCTTGCTTTTCCTTGGCCTGTGTTTTTCATCACCTTCTTCCAGGAGTAAGCAGTTTACATGAATGACTGTTATAGACAGAATAGCTTGCTTATCTTCGGTGTTTGTATTATTTGTACACGTTAGACCAGTGATTTCCACAGGCAAAAGAGGATATTTTATTCTACTTTGTTAAAATGTCAACAGCACAGCTCTATAGACTGAATTTTATCAATCTCAATGTGATGGTGCTGGACTCAGTGATTGGATAAATCTGATCAGGACTGAGAAAACATTTCACGCTATACAAGCAACTATGTATGCAACTATGTGTGTGGGGGAAATATATATATATATATATATATATATATATATATATATATATATATATATGTAAAAAAGTGTGCTACCATATCCTCTTTCCAGATATTTGTCTAGGGAATGGCAAAAGTGCCTGGTGGGATATCGATATCAGTTAAAGCTCCCGAGGTTGGAATGTTTAGTTATTCATGTAACTGCAGAAAACTGTGGAGACAGAATCCATCTAAAACTGCCAGGAACAAATTGATAGGGGATTCTAGATGATCATCTTTGCTCTTTTATGTCAAACTAGGAGCAAATGACAACTTTCTGCTAGCTGGAAATATAAAATACACCTAAATGAGTGATATTATAAAAATATGAAGGTATATTAATAATTAACACACATAATTATATAAAAAGGATGTAGGACTTGGCCAGAATGTATGGGCTTGAAAAAGACTGCATTGAAAGTCATTACCTTAAGTTATATTAAAGATATAAATTATTTTTAACTAAATTACTTTTAATTCTTCTAAATTTCTGGGAAGGAAACTGGAAAAAAAGAAAAGATATACCCAAAATAATTAACTAAACAAGAAATATATCTTTAGAAACCTAAATTCAGTAGCAAGATTGTTTAGATAACTATTGGATTTTTATTTAAGAAAATATTTCTCTTTATYAACAGTTTATCGGGTTGTGTTTCATTTAATGAGATATTTCAAGTAGATTACAACAAATCATCAGAGTAACTGTGATTTGTGTTAAATACATTATACTTTAAAGGCCTTATCTAACTTTAAAAAGTTGTTAAAATAATATTTTAGAATGGACTCATTTCACTCATCAAATTTAGATGAAAATCTAGCTTAAGATGAGAAAAAAAGGTAATTTCCATCAATACCCACCTAAATCCTTTTTATCTTCAAATTAAATAGATATAACTTCCCTGCAAATCTCAAATTCAAGGAAGATGATTTCCTATAATATGAATCTAACCCATATTTAGTGCAAATAGAGCAACATAYTTCACATGCTGTCTACATAAAAGTATAAAAAAAACTTTCAATGGCAATAAATAGGGTAGATAATATACAAATAAATATGTGTCCATTTTGATTACTAAAGAAACCCTTTCTTCGCATACAAAGGGAGAGGAAAATGTACGTTCATTTCTTCATTTAATTTTATAATTTTTGCAGTATTAGTGTGTTCTTTTGATTCCTTTGAGAGTTTTTGTTTTTCCTTTCTTTTTTAAAAGGCTGATATTTAATATAGAAATGAGGGACAGGGTATATATTGATTTAGAGGGCAAAAAGTTTTTGTTTCCTTAGAGAATACAGCATTAATAATAAATGCTTCATAACAACAGTAGATGCTATACACACAAAACAATGAAGACAAATCCTAACACTATAGCAGGAAAATATGAGTAAATCATATGCTTGTAAAGAGGCATGGAGTCAGGGGGCAGCAAGAATCCTACAGAAAGTTTTCTTTAAAAAAGAAGAGTAATATTAACATTAGAAAATGAAATGGGGGATCTTACTGCATTATCATTTTTATAACAAAATGAAGGCCAGTTAATGTTAAAATGAAAGGACTTAAAAGATTCAAAGAAACCGGTATCCAAAGAAATTGATCTTAATCAGAAATATTTTTATGCTAACAAAAGAAGCTTATTAAAAAAAAGAATTAATTTACTATTTCTATAAGCTACCATTTTAGCACTAGTATGAATCTAAAGTTTTATTTTCTTCTTCAACAACATTCTTTAATTATTTCCAAATACCTATAATATTCTGAATTACTCTCAGAGAGGGACTACACATGAGAAGAGAGCTGAAAAGCAGGAGATAAATTTGTTGTGAGGGACAGGAATAATCGCTGTGCTTCTGCCAGCACTTCCTCTTAAAACCCGTAATATATTGAAGCAGCACTGTGAAACGGGGCACGGATGCAGATGGGCTGAAAATGGGCTGAATAAAAATTACTAAATCAATATGAAGTATCAAGTAAGTCTCGTAAAAGAAAGGGTACTGTATTAAATGTGCAGCAGCAATATATCTCCTGTATCTTTCTTTTTCTGAAATATTAACAATGCAGAAATTATCCTTCCTAGCACATCTTTATATTATGCAATGCCTTTTTCAGAACAGATGCATTTTATATGGCAAATTCTTTTCTTTGCCCTAGACAAAACAGCAATTTGAACCTGATTTACTACTCCATTTGCTATTGGTGAAACACATTTTTTTCATAAAGTTCAGACCTCAAAGGACTGAGATTGATTGTTTCACACAATATATGGTGACAAAAAGATTTACAGTTTTTGATCAGCGCCCCTGGTCTCRGCACAGGCATCGTGTGGTATTATTTCTAAAACAGTGTGCATTTTAAGATGAATTGGGTCCTTAGGAGGACCTCTGGTGAGCTACCAGGCTTAAAGTGTAAAGTCACAATTTGTTCTGACATTGCTGCACTGCCTGAACCTGTCTTTCCATTTCATATATTTAATAACAGGCTGATAGATATTTTCTATGAGGTAGTTCAGCATTTTATTGAGAAAAATATGCTTCTGTGACCAAATGAGTACAAACTATGGAGAAGTACACGTTGCACAGCCTACAAACACAAAGAAAAAGACACAATGCAAAATCATAGTTTATCCTTTCTCAAAAAATGAACAAGAAAAGAAACAGGTGTCATTTTGAACCTGAGGGGGAAAAAAAAAGAATATCAGCTCATGTTGTAAAGAGGATATATTAAAAATGGATTTGGTTGTTAGAGGATTAGCTCCAAATCCTGCAACTTTATTTCTGTGTGAAAATCCTACTTTTCTGTGGTAGAACTGCCAAAGGAAGAGAGCTACGAAGTTTGTGGTAGAGTTCAACTTGAAATCCAGTCAAATTGAGCTACACTTTTATATATATATATATGAATATATATATTCATATATATATAAAAAAATATATATATATAAATATATATATAAATATATATATATTTTTTTTAGTAGAAATATTTTCCTTTCTGTGATCTGGCTAAAGAAGTAATTCTTTTCTTTCCTCATCAGTACTGTGCCAACATTTAATAATTCATTTAAACTTCAGAGACATGTCAGGACTGTTAATCAGTTAAAAAAGAGATGGATTTTATGCATAATAACTTGATGTGTGCCTATGCCAGACAGATGTGAACAGTTATAACATTCACATCCTTAAAACTGTTATATGCTCTAGCAATTGCTGCTTGAGTAGAATTAAATTAAATTTAAAAGAATTAAACAAGTAAAGCTTTACATTTTTCACAAGTTTTCAAATCAATTTACCCGCAATTACCTGGGAAGCATTTATGGCAAAGATAAAATGACTTACAGATTTTCAAGAAAGTATTTATCTGAAATACATTAATTATAAACTACATTTCTAGTTAAACAAATCAGAGTTATGTTAGACACACTAACAAGAGTTCACAAAAAAAAAAAAAAAGTAATTCATGAGCCTCTAGGAAAGCATTTCGATTGGAATAGGCTGAGATTTTTATTTGGACTCGTGTAGTTTCTGCCTACTGCAGATATTTTACTCCCCTGTGGGCATTACCACAGTGCCTTGACTAGATTGCTATCACTTCTAGAGTGTGTTTTTCAAATGTTCATAGCCTGCCTCTTTCCACAACTAAATGCTTTGGGGATCAAATACTTCATATTCATTTTGCTCTCATGCATGCCTGTTTAGCAGGAACCAGTAGGAACCTTATTTTCACTTTTAACTTATCGTGTGTCTCAGTATTCCTATATTGTGATTTCAAATTAAGCCTTCTCCTGTCAAATATTCATGCTCCGTTTGAAGAGAAGCAGGAATTCTCTTGTATAGCAGCTGTCTCAACTGCCAGCAAGACACTTCATATCCAGTTTGATTGTCTTTCCTCTTTTCTMATATTTTCATTTTTTTCTATAATTATTTATACCATGTTTATGATGCATTTTGAATGAACATTGCTTGTTAAATAATCTTTCTCTTAGCTTTAATTTGTTTTCTGCATTGATAGTCCTAATCAATAATTCATCAATTCATCATCATATTCTTTTCTAAGTCTTATTTTCCAATACAGTAAAATGAATTCACATCCTATGAACACCCATCATAYACAAATGCTCTGCTGCTCTCAATTTCATGTCTCACTGCTGAGGAATTAAAGAAAAGAAAACTCATATAAAAGCTGCTGGTCATCTTAATTTARTTAATTCCTGTTATTGCTGACAGCTGAGGATACTGATGTACGTAATGCTGTAACACTACTGTGAACTTCTCCATCTCCAAATCATTCATCTTTTAGTTCTTCTATTTAGCACTGTGACATCCTCACCACATTTTAAAGAATAAAATTCAGTTTGTTGGTCCCTCAACTACCGAAAAACTTGAAGGAATAGAACATTAATATACATCCACAGTACGGCCAATGAAACCTTCCTGTAAATATGGTCCGTAATAAGCAAAGGTAGTGAAAAAAAAAAAMMCCATCAAATTTCACTTCCTGTTATTAATTAAAGGTTTAATGAAACTAAAAAGTGTTAAATTATATTATTAAAAATACGCATTTCTCATGCTGTTATATAAAGTTAAGTGGTATTATTTACTGATATGGCAAAAAAGTGCCCTGTTTTAATAAACAGAATTCAGTGCCAGTACAGTTAAAAAAGGAAGTAGACAAAATGGATGAAATTTGTTGTTTATCTGATAGTGCTAAAAAATGCATTTTTTTCATTAATAAGCAGAAGTTGGAAAAGCACATTTTCATTTGGCATCTTTCTTATCCTGTCAAATATTGAGGAAATATGGGGTATTGTATCAAACAAGAGAAAATTTATCAATATCTGACATGCAAACCACATCAGACAATTTGATAAAGGTTTTTTTAGGGGTTGGATGTGACCCTGTGCCCCATGCTCTGGGTGTCCCTGCTGGAGCAGGGGGATTGGACCAGATGATCTCCAGAGGTCCCTTCCAACCTCAACCATTCTGTGATTCTGGGATAAAAATCTGCATTAATTGACAGAATTAAAGGCATTTTTAAACAAAAAGAATAGCTTAGAACTGTGCAACATATACATATATATAATTTTTGCAGTTAGTGAATAGAAGGTAACAAAAATGTTCTCATAGCAGCATAACGTTTGGTAGCAAACAATTCATTTTGTTCTCCTGCTCTTCCTGTAGCACTGTGTACAGAGAATCCTATGACGTAGCCGGAGACTGCATGGAATCATAGGGATTGCTTAGGGATCTTTCCACTATGGCGACAGAACGCAAGTATTAATTCTATCCAAAAAGGAAATATTCAGCTTCAATTMGCTACTTAGGCCTTTTCCCAAACTACTAGTAGTGAGTTGTAATTAACAAAAGTGACTTTGCTCTTCCAGAATTTATAATTTAGTATTTTCAAGTTGCTTGTTCTGTGTGCTAAAGTTAGTTTTAAAAAGGAGACGAACACAGAATACTCCTAACCAAATGGTTTGGAACCAAGTAATTGTGTTTCTCTCTGAAGGGGAAAAATATTTGCTTATGTTTAATTTCCTCACTGTGATGGACTACTACTGTGTCTTTCCCACTGATAGGAAAAAAAAATAAATCTCTTCAGCAGCTTCCCTTGGAGACTAATGGAGACCTTTGGGTTTCTGAGCATCCTGCCTAACAACCCTGTTCTAATTACAGAAGGATGTTGGTAATTTATAAAGACTTACACTCTTCAACCACTGATGAAATGACAGAGTGGTGAAGCAGGAGGGAAAGCAACCACAGTCTAATGCAAAATAATAATTCAGTTCTGATGTCCTGAGGTTTGAAGAATCTTTGAACTGCTGTTGAGAAATTCTAGGTGAATTAAAGAGAAAATGTTCTGTAGTAATTCTACATTTTTTCTAATCATAACACTGCTGGGTGTTTCTGAACTTGTGTAGTTTACATAAACTCAGACCACAGGGGAAAAAGGAGGATGGATACTCATGTGAGATTCAACTTATCTAAAAATTGTGTCTTATTTTTCTTTTCAAGGAGACTGGAGGCATAGAAATAGAAGAAATACCATCTACTTACTTTTCACTTTCAGATTCTTATAATCCACTTCTAGATATATAGTATAACAATAGCTGCTATTATTTTTAAGGAGTCTAAAAGTGTACTCAGCAATCACAGCCTGAGATGTGCTTTGAAAATCTAATGTTTTGTGCTAAGTAGCTGTTTCGAAACAAAACTTTCCCTTCCTCACTCTGACCTTCTTTTCAAGAGCTTGTCACTACTAACACTACTATCTCTGCCTTTTTTCTTTCTTTTTTTTTCCCCCTCAAGCATTAGATAATTTATTCTAGACATTGAATTCCTATTCTTAAGTGATATATTTAAGACACTCAGTCAGCCAAGGTGGTCCCTATCACAAAAGAATTTCAAAATTATGGTCAAAATTATTTTTTAAGATACAAAAGCTTATACATTTTTTCAGAAGCCTAGGTATAAATACACAGGTAATTAACACAGAAGAATTTTTTTGCATTGTTCTATAGAAATAAACAAGATATATCTAAAACTGACACACATTTCTAAAACTGAATCTAGGTATTCACAGGTAATTTAAAAGACCATTATTATATTATACCTGTTACATTGAACAACATACTGAAAGATTCTGTATTTTCCTACACTGAAACAGAGTGTGTGCGTGTATGTTCTAAGCATCACCAAGAAAGAACAACAAATCTTTAAAATTGATGTCCTTGAGGATTCATATTAATAAAAACGCTCAATGATACTATGAATGAAATCCAGTTGTGTCAAATATAGAAATCTACTGCCCTTTGACATATCCATACCGCCCTACAGGTATACCGAAGTACTATAGCAATCTCTCATCTCTCCAAATAAGCTGTGTGCCAGGGTGCTAACGCATTGACAAGCGCAGTAAACACATAGGTATAGCCATCTAAATCCAACATTAAGAAATATAACTGTGACATTAAGTATAGTTTGATATCATTTATTAATCCTCCAAATGGCATCTGTGAGTGATGCCTGGAAATTGCCTAAAGAACGCTGTATTCCTTATTCCTGTTGCTTTTTTGAGGATATTATATAAGCTAAGTCTCTAAACAGTTTATCTCCTATCAGAAATATTAAAAGCATCTTATCTGGTATAATGAATAGCATTCTCTTAAACTTCAGTGTTTTGGGGACATATATATGTATTTAAGATCTGCTTTCTTCAAAATATTCTCCTAGGACATGCTACTGTGTTTCAGCGAGTTTTTCAGCTAATGCATTCCTTCAGAGACCTGTGAAATGAATTCTGACCTCAAATGAGATCTGCTGAACTTTTTTTTGCACAGTACATAAGAATCTGCAGTTCAGACAGAAGTGGATGGGGTAAGCAACTTCTGCAATTTCAGCATAAGAAGTGGGTGGTAGACAGAGATCTGAAATTAGGAAGATTGCAGCTGGGGTGAAAAAAGTAACAGGCATCTGATCAAAAGCAATGGAGTTGATTTTACTACCAGTATTACCCAGTATTACACCKTCATCTATAGCTCTGTAACTGACAGGGTGCTCATAAAGTATGAGGTGTAACTCAACAATTAAGACAAGTAGAAGCAAAAGCATAGGCACAGTTGTGGACATAATTTGCTGAGTTGTGATAATCAGCATTTGTCTGGAGAAGCAGCAGTTCTTACACACACACACACACACACACACACACACACACACACACACACACACACACACAAAGACAATACCTGCCACAATACCTACAACTCTTATCCTTAAAGAAAAATATGATTTTAATATAAATATAAATAACAGTTGCCCTCTTGGACCTAATCACAGTTTTGCTGAGCTCACCATTTTCTAAAACAAGATATAATAATTCAAAACTTAATAAATTAGGTTTTCAAAAATAGCTAACATATATCTGTTCTCTTGGTCTTTTGCTGCTTTCCTAAGCATCTTCTACCAACAACTGAATGTATTTTTAATATATTTATATATTAAATATATATATATAGATATATATATATTTATAAATATTTTATAAAATATTTATAGTTTATATAATTGTTCTGTAAGAATTGATAACAAAATGAGAGAATTTAACACTAACATGAACCATATTTTATTCTTTAATCTCTTTCCACTTTGTCTCATCCTGGTTAGCATTACAGTATGCASACAGCTCAAATGCAGGCAAGATATAGGTAGGCAGTAAAATCTAGACTGTTTCTGATGTTTTTCAACTGAGAGGCAGTGCTAAATCCGTTCTGAAATAAAAATCTGCCCCCCCCCCCAAAAAAAAAGAAAAAAAGTGAAAGCCTCACAATACCTTAAATCTAACAAAAATACTTGAAAAACAAGATAGAAGACAATAAGATGAAAGTAGAAAACAAAGTGTGGAAGATGTTAACTCTTCTACTGTAAGGAGACCTTAAAACTGAAGTAATTTCAATGATGCAAATGGACATCCACAGCATTTACTAAGTCGAATAATGTGCAGAAGCAAAAAGATATATCAGAATAATAAAAGCAARGCATTTTCTTGAGAAACACAAGCCGTAATAGAAGAATAACGAGCAGGGCTCCATGTCTACAAGAAATGGTCCACCTTTTTCGCACCACTGTGAAATGGTGCCACCTAGATTCGCACCACTTAGTTTTGATGCATGCCTTGGAGCCTTCTTTTGGCTTTATTTGACACTAACATCCCAAKTCAGCCAGTAAGAAACCTTAAATTCAGACAGAAATCAAGGAGTTTGATACCCAGGATCTAGACCTTAGGGAAAATACTGGTACTGGAACCCTGCCAAATCTCCAAACTRTTGGTATGATCAAAACAAGATACTAAATTATTAGAAGCAGCTGAGGAATCTTCAGCATCAGGGATCTTGAAGAACTGTTTGGACACTTATTTAACAGGAGCACCTTAGATACATCCTGTCTTGGGGCAGAGGGGCAGAGCAGATGACATCTCTAATCATTTACTCTTTTTTTGCTCCTTTTATAGTTGTATAAAACTATGCCCCCCACAGAGTGCAGGATGAAAAAGGAATTGTCACCCTACAGAGTGATCCATAAACAGATTATTGGCTGGCTTCTAAATCAAAACTCAATGAATCTGGGAGCCAGTGAACTGACACCCACAAGAAAACACGCCATCAAAAATAATGAATAAGGAGAAGTGCGGGAATCCTCATAGCCACYCATTGGTAGTGGGGCAGAGCAGTTCACTGGAACAAATGGAAACCACTGCAAATGAACAGAACAGCATCAACCCTGTGTATCAGACCTGGGAATAATTGAATATATATGACATAGTAAATAAGATGGAACATATTTTCTCAGAATTCTATAAAGAAATTTTCCAACTCATTTGTCTTTGCATCTGGATCTGCCCTACCATCATCCACATCCATATGTAAAACTGAGAAATATCATGTACAACATTCCTCATTGAAATTAAATTCATGCACACTGGCTACAGAGTCTTCTATTTGGAAAAGTTTTCTCAAGAGAAAGTATATTTATAATCCTGAACATTTGCTCGGACAGCAAAACCACAAAAGTTGTTTAGCAGCAATATTTTGCAATATATAATACCTACACACATGTATTTTAACATGTACTGGCAGAAACAATTGGAAAATTACCTTCCTATGTCTACCCTGATAAAACATTTCCTTTTCATTTAACAAAATAAAGTTTCATTAACGTAYTTTTTTTAGATTTTTTTGAGAATTTTGTTCTTTTTATCTCTCTCCATCTCTTTTTATCTTTTGATTTCCTCCATGGCTCCTCCTACATACTGAAATCTCTGAGTTGTTCACTTTTTTAAAGATAATTGTTTCAATCATATAGCACTATCTACAGTACACATCACTCTTTTACTATAGAAATAACCAATGTCCAAGAACTCTACAAGCCATTATGCATTTAAGCAGTTACACTTTAAATTAAGATATATTGAAACACACTTCTAAGTGGATTAAGTGCTAAACATTTTGTGTAATTGAGTATCTCTTGGAACTCAAGAAAATTAGGAGAAATTCTAAATAGATTTTTTTTTTTTTTTCCTGGGAGGACAAGCAGCCAGCAGAACAGGCAGCCCCAAGCAGTTGTGCGCGCTCTGTCCTTGGAGGTTTGGAAGACCCATCTGGAGGAAGCTCTGAGCCATSTGGTTTGACCTCACACCTGGCCCTGGTTGTGCCAAAGCTTGGACTAGAGACCTCCTGAGCCAGAACTGTGCTGTGACACTATGTAAAGTTCATTCTTYGTATAAAAAAATCTCTGTCATCAAAAAGAGATGATGGCACCTGCTTCTGAAGACTGATGGGTTACTAATGATCTATTTCATTTTTTGGTCTACAAATTGAAGAGTTAGCTTTGGTTTTGTATCTATAATAGACACTTCCAAAATACCATCTTATGCGTAAAAAGTATTATGCTAAAGATAGACAAGACTATTTCAGTCATCTAGAAGGCTTCAACTTACACTCAATTCTGCAGCCTTTCATCCTCAAGTGATTCATTTGCTTCCAAAAAGTATTTGCTTCTTCAGGTGAAAAACGCAAATGGCTCTGCTGATATTTCGTTTTCTTAAGTTTATCTCTACTACCACAATGTTTTCTTAAAAATAGATTTTTTAATTTTAAAAAAGCATTTAATTTTGAAGGATATTTTTCATAAAGAAAACATCAGCATTTACAATTACTCACTATTAATATTATCTGCCATTTAAGCAGATGTCAGGAAAAAAAAAGCCCACAGAGCAGCTGTGTTCTTTGAATAAGAACATAACTGATTGACAGTTTTATATAACCATTTTTTAACCAAGGCCAAAAAAGAGGAATATTTGGGCAATGATGTTCTGAGAAGAAGGAAGGAGAGCAAGGAAGGGGGAGAATCGAAACTTCACACTTAAGAACCCTTTCTAATTTGCTCATCCTTTGCACAAAGGAGACTATTTAAAATATTTAAGCAGAAAAGTTCACTTCAGTTCCAAGAATGTCCTGCGGAGGATACCTGGCAAAACCAAAGTCCATGATTCAAAACTGAAGAATGTTTCCTCTTAAAGAGAACATATTTTAAAATAATGGACAACAATTTAAGAATTCTTTTGCTCAGTCATATATACTAAATTTCTTGGCTTTGAGCAAGTATTTTCTCTTCCTTTTCTCTCTTCAACTACATTATAAGTAGTTGCTCATCAGCTTCCATGAAAACAAATGAAATCTATTAGAAAAATTGCCTAATAATCATCTGTGAACTCAGACCCACAAATAGCTTGTACCAGCCACTCCGTGTTTTGCTGTTTACTAGCAAATTTTTGCTTTAAATAAGCTTTTCTGCATTGTGGATASCAGCTTTTGGGATGGAATATTTTTCCCATCTATTCCACCGAGGGACAGAGATGAAGTAAAACAAATACGGGAACAGCATACGAGTTGTAAGGAAGAGCAGACTGTAGTTTATAACCTCTCATACAGTGGATAATGCACTAAAAGCACCATATATCTTTATTCAAAAGAATGATAGCAGGTTCTCAGCCATGACCTAATATCTATTTGAAGAGGAAGAGAAACGACAGGTGTGCTTACAGAACAGACAGAAATGAATAAGAAAAGAAAGATGACATTCATCCTACTATTTACTGCCAGATAAGAAAATTAAATCACAGAAAAAGGCACATCATTTACATCTTTGTTTCTTTTTGGAAAGCCAAAGGATAGCACAGCGGGCTATTACACAAGCAAAATAAAATTATGGAGAGCTAACTCATTCTCTTTTGAGAGCTTTTTGATACTGTTTAGAAGTTTCTCATTATTTGTAGTCCCTGATTGTCTTAAAAATGGTGAAAGAAATGTATCATTTCAAGAAGTCTATGAATCTTCTCCCCTTTTCACAMGTGAAACAAGTTGTGCTTCCGTTATGGCCTCTACAAATAAGCAATTGATAAAGATGGTAGAAATACTAGCTTACTTGAAATACTTTGAGCCAAACGTTTTTACTTTAAATTTCACAAACTTTCACAAACAGATTATTACTGCAGGTATCTGATATTAAACTTGCATCTAATTCTGCATTCTCCTCTTATGCTTCAGGTTCAGGTATCTCTTAAGTGAGTGTGCAGTTACCTGGACTATCTGTTATCTCAGAATCACATAGCTATTCTCTCCTACATATTCCCTCCTACAGTGTTCTCTGTTCTCTCCTATTGGAACATGTCAAGTCACCCACTCTTGCAAAAGATGGCTGAGGACTTCTATCAAACTTGTGATTAAATTCCACGTGGACTGGAAGGTTTG
Organism: Nothoprocta perdicaria; assembly: GCF_003342845.1. NCBI lineage: Eukaryota > Metazoa > Chordata > Aves > Tinamiformes > Tinamidae > Nothoprocta > Nothoprocta perdicaria. The sequence goes on from NW_020454095.1 coordinate 1,891,396, forward strand.
TTTATACCCAGATGGCTTTCTTGTTGGAAAAATAAATAATAGCCATTATATTCTGGGCAAATATGATAATCTCATCCTGTCTGTAATGCTTATTATGGAAAACTGATGCATGATTTAGTCATTGGTGAACCTTTAATGGAGTGAGTAAATGGATATATGAGTTCTGAGGCAAACCTGTCACTTTTACTTGCCTTCAATCACTTTTTTTCTAAACTTGCAAACCCTAATAATTCAGTCATAAATAATTCCAGTCATAAGTACTCAGTAAATAAACACAGCTGTCTTTAAATTCTTAGTCATTAGGAGTCCTCAGTCTTTACTTCAACAAAGAATAAAATATCATAAGTCAATACTCTTCTTTTTAAGCAAACCAAACTGAGTGGCCTAGATAATCAAAGTTCTACCACTGGAAAGCTGGTTACTGCTGAAAAAAATACCAGATCCTGTAGCCCACAACTGGGGGTACTCAAAAAAGGATAATCATCTCCATGAAACCTCCCTTTTACCTTCTGTCTAGAGGATGATTCAGTGTAAAAGCCTAGTGGTAGAGGGGCACAGAACTTAATTTAGTCCTGCTTAGTATATTAGGTGGTATAAAATAAAACTGAAAGGAGATTAAAATAATTATAGATGACAGTTCAGCAAAAAGGATTGAAAAAAAATCTCACAAAAGAAAGGACTCAAAATGGAAATCAAACTGCAGCTCTCTATAGGCAAAGCTGAYTGAGCCAAATCGACTGCAAATAAATAGTAGTAAAACCTTCTATTAGTAACACTGTTTGCCTTTTATACAAAAGGCAATTTTATATTAATGACAAGATGATAAAAATAGCCTTTTCTTTGAAATTCTGCTGCTCTTACATGAAAACAAAGGTTCCCATCTGCAAATACTTTAACATCTTCTTCATCACTTAGTCTATAACTTTGTTAGTTTAGGTGAGCTCAGGGTTATTTCTCTCTTAATATGGTTATCTGACGATAAGCTTCTAAGTAGCATTTACTATACTGATGTTACCACTGTAAATCATGTTTTTTTTTTTTTTTTTTCCATTTTGCTTGTGTTTTATCGGTGTCTTAACATGATACTTAAGAAGGTAAGTGTGATTACTTTCCTTAGTGCCTGGGACTGCCGGTTATCTGGAGGCAGGTTGCCTGAACTCTGCCCATCAGTGAGAACAAACCCAGGTAACGCCTGGGCACTGCCAGAACTCTGAYATCCTGAATCACTGGTAGGGGCTCCCATCTTGCCCCAGACACAGAGCAGAGGGTGTCATTCTGAGAGGAAACTAGACTATGCCAATACCTTCTTGCATGTCACTAAAGTGAGCTTTACAAATAACGTAAATCCTCGAAGAATGTGTAGATTCAAAGATAYTTGACAGCAAGAAGAAGAAAGCACAGAACATTCTTTCTGCTTCTAAAAATAAAAATTATGTTGTCTGAGTAAAGATTAGATTCCCATTTACAGATGTCAAGTGGAAAGGCTTACATTGCTTCTGCAGCTGGTATTTGATGTCAGCAAATACCTCAGCAATGGGAGAGAATTCAGCCTTATTTCTGTTATGTGAAAACTGCCATAAAACATGCTATTAAAACGTTAACCCCTGGCCCTTTAAAACTGAAGTAGCACTCTTGCATCCATAAGAGCAAATAAATACAAATTTATCATTTATTTCTGTGTATTTACTCTCCTACATCTCTCTTTCATAGTATTTTGTTATACATTGCCTAGTTAAACTAAGCTACTGCAAGAGAAGTATTTCTCAGTCTTTGAAATTTGCCCTTCAACCAAATGCAGATAAAATAATAACAGAGATCACTCAATGGACCAAACCCAATTAGAAAGCCACATGACATTAAAGTAAGCTAAAAAATAAATTCAAAACATTTCCATTTTAAGAAACAATTAGTTTTTGTGTTTTTGTTTTGGCATTCCTTGCTCCAAAGCAGCCAGCTCCCATTTCACGAGCTCCTCCTCCCTCAGCAGCRATGCCCGATGTGTCGGCTGAGCACGTGCACCCGCCCTGCTCCTTTGCTGCTCAGTGGGGCTAAGGCTGAGTGAAGACCAACATCTCCAAGAAGAAGAGCACAAAATATATTCTGAAAGGCAYTATAGTCATCGCCCTATAAATACATGCAAACTGTCAGTTTTTTAAAATAGTTTCAAATAAACAAAGGGATTATCATCTTCAGAAGAAGGTGCTTTGTGCCAAGAGAAACTCCTGTCTGGGCACTTTGTTCTCAAAATGGATAGAAAGGGTCCCATGTACCTGGGACCCACTTTTCACTTCAAATTCTGAGGTCAAAGGCACCTGTGAAGCAGCGACTTCCGAAACGTTTTGCAGCCTCTGAACAGAGGTCTGCAGTACAGAACATCTCCTACAGTCAGTTTTAGAAACACCTTTTTTCTCTTTGAATGTTGTCTTGAAAACATTGAATAAAATTGCTTATTTCTCCRCTTAAAAAAGAAAGATCATAGAAAAGTTAGCAGTCTGGATTTCCTTTAGGACAGTAGTCCAAAGAATAACTTCTTTGGGGTTTCACTCAAAATAGACATTTTTTGAACAGTGATAATATTTTTAAGAGTTCAACATCAGCATATACTCACATGTATAATTATTTTTGTTATTCACATTACCATTACAAGCTTTCCTTACAAAATAAGATTCAATAAAATGGAGGCTTTGTGTGGAAATAGTGTGTCAAAGGTAAACTATATGACAAAATTAAATTAAAACTTTCTGCATAAGTAGAATTCTCTGATATGCCTTTGGCATGACAGCACTATTTATAATCTATTTTCCAAGTATGCTAATTTAAATATTTAACATAGTGTGCAAGCTGAATAGAAAAGCACTGTACTCAGATGGAAATGGATGCAAGATAGACAAACATGCACACACAGATATGATTAAAAAGCCTCATAAAATATATATTTTTAGGAGACACTTTCGTTGTTTTCCAAAGTAGAGTTCATTGCAACAGGTAGCTAAAATTTCATTTTTTAAAAGATGTGGATGTGTGCAGATGTAGATTTCAAGAGTCTAAAGGCAAAATTTCCCAGAGAAATCTTCAAATTCCCTTTAATTACAATAAAAAAAAATCCAGCAGAAAAAGTTATTAAATACTAATGTATTTTGAGACTTCCTATTGCACAAATTCTAATAGTGCTAACTTGAGCACAGAAGAAAGTAAATAAAGTACTAATAGGTTTCTTTCTCAAGTATATCTATTTGTACCTTGTCCAGTTCTATCGTGATATCGTTTTAATTAATCTCAATCAACCAAATTAGTTTACCTGTGCACTTGTCTATGTAAAATGAATATAAATATTACAATATCACCTACACATTAAAAATCACAAAGCTCATCAACTTCGCTTGGCAAGGTGAAAGATAAAAGCCACAGAAGGTCCTTCGCAGCCTCTGTCACTAATGATAAACAGCATTAACTGCTTCTGCAGACACTAATGCTGCTATCTTGGGAACGCAGGCAGCCACCATGAGAACTTTACAGCTTCACTAATCATACTCTTGTTTGTCACAGAACACCAAATAAAATCTCAACAAGAAAAGGCAATAAATATTAACAGCTATGAACAAAGGAAGGTCACATTAATATGTAGATCTTTAAATACAAGATGCTTTCTTCATTAACTAAATAACTTGTTCATTATTATAGAGCGTCAAGGGGGAGTAAGGGAGAAAATACATTAAAAAATCCCTAACTGATTGAAAGCTTTAATGTATTACCTACATGACATTTAATATTTACAGAATAGGRATTTTTGTTTATTGTATTTTTAATTCAAGGTTGTAAGACATTTATGCCATCCACTTTATAATGCATGTTGTATAGTTTTTGCATTACTCAAACTGAGTGATGTTTATTTTCAGTCTGCATTTTACTCCTATTTTTCAAACCCTTCCTTTTTTTTTTATTTATTTTTTTTTATTTTTCTTGACTGGAATGAGTACTGAGGGCATATGTAACTACCCCCCTGTTTCTATTTATAGAGACAGGGACAGAAAGAACTGAAAACACCTGAATTCTCACCTGTTAAAAGATATCATTTATTCTTTAATTTTTTTTTTCCCTTTAATTCCTCTAAGCCCTCACCTGAACTTGGTAAATTTGGTGACATGATCAGACATTCCACCATTATTGCCATACAGAAGTTCCACAGTTTGGTTCAAGAAGTGATTGTGAAGTATATCAGTAAGTCTGTATATATATATATATATATATATATATATATATATATATATATGGACTTACATATTTGTATATGTGTACCTATATGTTTTGGGGGATTGTAGGAAGAGAAGTTGAATAAAATAAGTGCAAAGAACAGAGCTGTCTGAGCGCCTCGCACCTCCGTGTCCTTAAGCCGGAACCGCTCCGTCCCTTCAGCCTGGACCGGGACGTGCATTCACCATAGCTGGAGTTCCACCCGACAGCTCCATCCTGCTTGTGCACGAATGCTGAAGAGAGATGCGAGAAACTTGACCCCTTAATGGGATTCAAGATGTGGCTAAAATGGTATTTTAATAGTCTCTTTAGCATGATACTAAAAAGTCAGAATTCTTAAGATGCAAATGGTTTTAGTGGTATATTCAAATTGATCTTCAGTTGGATGATTCTTCAATATGTATTACTTTGCTCAGAATAAATTAAATCATTTCTATTTTTATATATTGTACTATAAACAAGTGATCTTTCCATACTTACCAGCTTAATTTATATTAGAAGAATACTTTTCACTTTTAATTATTTGTTACAGGCAAGCCAGGAACACAAGTCAAGCTTGACAGTGGTATGAACTGATCACACAATGAAAAATTAATCGTTAGAAGTTGAGCACACCGAGTCCCACCAACATTCCATATTGCTAGTGAGAGAAAAATTTCAGGCATACCCATATGAAAATACAAACATTGTACAATGTGTGAATCTAAAATTAAAATAGTTATCTAGAAGCCGAAAGTCCACAGAGGCGCTAGGTAAGAAGCAGCTGGAATTTATTATAATGAGGCCAGGCTTATCTACAAAATATCTGTAAACATATCAACAACGCAGGTACTATTAGCAAACAGAAGATGCTCGATGTGGATCACAGGATGAGCGCAAGCAAGTGATGAAACCTTCTCAGGTTTCTCATGAAACCTTCCTGCATGAAGCTGTCGTGAAGTGATACCAACTCTTGTGCAGGAGTTGCCCTGAATTATTTATTTCTTCTCTGTATTTATCCTGGGGTTTTTTTTCTGTTATGTAAGCTTTTTAACATCCATAATGTCACGTTCCAAGGAGTTCCCCAGCCAAATGACAAGTGCCTTCAAACTAGATTCCTGTTTGAGAGGTTAACTTCTTAATATCACTTCAATACACCCAGTCACAAACACCTCTCCTGCAGAGGCAAAGAAAGCAAAGGACAGTCCTTGAGGAGGAGTTTAAATTGGTTCCTCCAAATATTCCTATGGCCATTCTCCCTTTCCCTTCTTGGGATACAGATTATAGCACCTAGGCTACACACATAACTTGTAAACATATTCTTAGTCGGTCCCCCTCGCTACACACACGGACTATTGGATATTAACAGTGAAAGGTTCAGGAAAAGAGAGCCCACCACTTATGCAGACATGGCTCTTTCCTAGGAGCATGTAAAGCCAAACTGCAGTAGAACAGCAGGATCCCCAAATGATACTTCAGACAGGACATTTTCAAACACGGCACTTTCAAATGAGAGACTTTTAGAACTCATTCATTAAAAGATAAACAAGCATAAGAGACCTTATCACAGGGGTGCAGCAGATATGACAGCAATTCCACATTTCCATTTTCCACTCCACAGAAATCACTTCAAAGCAAGTACTTTACTGGCTTTAAGGGGAAAAAAAATCACAAAAAGCAGCCGTACCCAAATATATGGCCATGTAGTAACTGAGCAGGGTATTCAGGGATGCCACTGGGACGGGAGAGTTTCAGCCTGGCAACAACAGCGAGATTTATTTTCACGTGTCTGATTATGAATGCAGCTCAAGTACGGCTGTTGCTTTAGGAAAACGGAGCAGGGGAAAGGATTGAGTACATAAAGGCTCACAAAGTGTCTTGAAGCTGTGCCCGCTTTGAGCAAATTCAGATACTTTTGGTCGTAAATTACAGGCTTAGAAAGTGCTTTTCGCTCACAATGGAAGTTATTAAAAGTCATTATAATGAATGGGTGAGACTGAAAGGGGCAACTGGTGGTATCCGATCATACAGCCCTATCTGGGGGTGAGGGGCAAATCACCAGCTAACACGTTAGGCACTCTCTGACAGATGTGGGCACTCGTCTCATCATCTTTCAAGGAACCAGGGCCTTCATAATCTTAGTCTTAAAAGGGAGATATCATTTATATCCATTTCAAAGCTGTGTTTGGGCTATAGTTTGTGGGAATGACCTACATGGCAAGTATATACCGTTTTTATAATTAAAAAGTCTCTTTTATCAGCCTCACAGCTTGCACCAGGTTTTCCAATCAAGAAAAAACTTTCAATTGCTGTATTTGTGACTGCAAGGAAATAAAAAAGGAAAAGTAATCAAGACAGCCATCCAATCTGTCAGTATCCTTCAGGATCATGTTTAGGATCATTTTCTTCATCTGGTCCCTACTTAGAGAGATCACGAAATATATTTGCCCTTCGCTTATATTCTGAATGGAGAACTTCCATACTCTGAAAAATCACTATAAGAAAAAGAATCAGTGTAGAAAACCTTTGAAAACCAAGTAAAATGGAGATACCATCTGAATAAATATCTGAATTCCCAAAATAAAGTGAGTCCTCATCTGAGAACAGGAATATTTGAGATTCAGTCATAGCCCCATGTTGAAATTGCTGATGACCTGGTTCAGGGAGCGCTGCTCCAGGTACCACAGACGGCGCCAAGGGCCCGCAGAGGGATTTGGACAAAACACAGGACAACTAAGTGATCAAAGAAACCGTCACCGCGGGAAGGAGCAACATACAGAGGCATTTTTAATGTGGTCAACCACTCCACCACCCCTACGGCAGAAGCAGTGGAAAATTCGCTGTCCCAAATCCCAGGAGAATGTTCTACTGCTAAGTATGAGATGCACGTGAGGTCCATGGCCAAAGGCCAGTAGCAAAAACCTTTTTGGAAAGAGTGTATTAGAAAAGTAATCTGGAAATGATGTACACAAGTGTTTAATTTCAAACAAATTAATAGTTACAATGCAGTAAACTAAGCTTCCTCCTGGGCATGCACTTAACCACCTATGTAAACGTGCACAGGTTTGCAAGCAGAACTGGAATCCATAAGCCCTGTTAAAATGACCATAATTTATCAGTTAAACCTACTCCATAGGAAGCAGCAGCCCCAGAGGCAGATGACCATGTACCTCAGGAGGTCACAAGTCCAAATGTACATGTATATGTATTTACAATACAACAGAAAACACCATGGCACTTCCTATAACTTCCTATGAGTGGCTGAAGTGGCCAAGTTTCTTTCTAGAAAAGCCTTGCTAATATCACTTTACAAAGCTGCTTTGCAAACTGGAATCAGAAGTGACTCCTGATACAATAATTCACTCACCCAAACAGAGGCTGAGTACTGAAACACCAAAAGGCAGGAAGATTAAACAGCATAGGAGAGTTTGTTTATGTGGCTGAGAGCCGTTTCTCGTTTCCGTTTTTAGCAATATTGTATGTACAATATGCGACTCCTGCGGTCTTGTGCTACTGCAATGTTCTAAAATTGACTATTATTTAGAAGGATAATAGAATAGAGGCCCCTTCCTATAAACAAGATATAGCAAATCCTGTGTGATAGATAACGAAAAGTTTTCTCTGCATCTGCTAAATAACTATTAACAAAAAAAGTGTAATTTCATTTCATTAATTTGAAATACGTGCCTGATATCTCATATATCTCATAGCTGTACTTCATTTTCTCTTAATTTCCCTTTATCTATTAAAAAATAAATAAATTCAGGTCTATTTCTTACAAGGGAAAGGATTACAACAAATTGCAAGCCTAACAAAACAACACTTTAAACTGTATTGTCATATTTATTATAAAATTCCTGGTTCGTTGCATTTTGGCATTTTATACAACTGGTTCTGACAGTGATTAACATGGTTTGGGCTTCTGCTGTTTCACCCAAGAGAAATAAAACACCAAAATCTCTGCAGGTGTGTAATGGGCCAGGGATTCACAATCTGTTCTGCAAAGTCAGACTTCAAAGACTTCAAAACCCCAAATCCTAAAGTTGGCATCGCCTCTGTAATCATTTAAAGCTTTTTGCATATTTCAAGGAACTCAAGTTCCAATGTTTTAATCAGCACTGTTATTCAGTATTTTTTTCTGTGACAATTTAACCAGTTCCATGACAAATTCACCATTAGCTTTGAGTTTCACAAACCAAATAATGTAACAACCMGAACTTTTAAGACTGAATAGCAGAGCAACTTAAATTATTAAGTATTTAGTTGAACTTGAAAGAGGTCTTCACTTATTTTAAGCATGCTATAAAACTTATCTGATGTGTATGGGTGGTTAGAGTTATACAGTAATTACAAAGCAGCAATCAGGCAGTTGCACCTGCAGTAAAGGAGCCTCAGGACAACATCCGTAATTGCTTCTGTGATTACTTGTCTAAAACTAATGCAGAACTTATTGAAGAACAGTCAAGGTTTGGGCTATGATTTCAAGTTATTTGCAATTCAAGTAATAAATAAAAGTTACTCCCAAATTATGAATAGTACTTAAAATGATAATATAAAAAATCTGATTTGTATTCCATAGAAATTTCAAAAATATGGTTTAAGGTCACTTAATACAATAATTTTTATTTAAAAGTACGCTTCCTCATATTAAATGCATTTCCTTTTAGAAGCACTTCTTTTTTTTTTTTCCTCCTCATCCAAGTAGTATTTTTCTTTACATTAGAAATTCCCTTTGAAGTTTGGACTCTTGTTCTTCAAAAGCAGTCTCTAAGAGACTAAATATTTTGGTCTTAAGAGAAGACTGTGGTACTACTTCAGAGAGCAAATAAAAATAATTTCTGTCCTTTTTCCTTCCTACTTTCATTTAGTGATTAAAATCCTTCTTTCAATGATCATGTATAAATCTTCGAGCGTCTTCAAAATACCCATGAGAACAAAATGAGTAGTTCTTATAGAGTATAAAACAATGTAAGATGTTTCTACCTTTGATAAAGGCCAGTGAACTAAACCAAAAAATAAAAAAAAAAAGTCTTTTTAACATAATAAAATGACAGCAATAAAAAGAATTATCCCCCAAACTGAAGTGCAATGAAGTACCACACAGTGTTACGCATTACTCTCACCAGAGAAGGGTCAACTCATAASAAGATTTATTAGGTGTGCTTTTAATTCTATAACTCTTTGCAATTTAAGGGAACTAGTCTGCAGTAAATCATGGAGTAGAGCATCAGACTCTACACTCTCCCACTATTTGATATCTATCTATCTGTTGTATTTAATTTCCATGCAGACTTCACTAATGCTAAGTACATTAATACAACTGCAACATTCATAATGTTCACTTTGAAAGAAGCATAAGTACTAAGTAACTTAGAACTAATACTTCTAAGTTCTAAGAAGCAAAAGTACCAAGTTCTAGAGAGAGAATATAAAATGTAAGAAAGCACAGTAAAATCTTTCTATAAGAAAAAAAGTAAAAATCATGCCCTACAGAAGAAAGCAGTTAGCAAGATACAAGCCACCTAGTAGGGGCATATAAGGAAAATGTTTCATTCTTTTGCAAAGAAGATACCCTCCTCATTACAAAAACTACGGAAAAGTCCTGCCATGCTGTAGACTACATTCCAGAAAGAGGGTATATGTCTTACACTGGAAGGGTACAACATTAGTATGATGATCAGCACATATGGGATTGTTCCCATCATCAACCTATCTATCTCCCAAGGATATGTTTCAGCAATCATTAATGGCATTTCTGATGGTGATGGAGCATGACTTCAAATGAACACTATAGCCCCTGCTGTGTGCCCTATAAATGCTCCTATATTTGAAAGCCTAAAGGCGCAACCTAACAGTGCACAAAAATCAGAGTGTGAAAAGTTGTCGCCTGCCATCGAATGCAAGAAAAAAAAAACATTCACTATAACAGAATGTAAAGGAGAAGCCCAGAAGATACCTATTTTTGGTATCCCCTATCTCCCCATACTATCTATTTGAAAAAGAAGCAATTGATAGAGGGACACAGTACCTAAAAAGTGTGTTATTCAAATCCCAGTCACCAGCAATAAATAATGGGAATTAATCAGAATATTTAAGTGTTACAGATTCAAACACTACATAATGCAAAGATTTTATAATGCAAATATAAAATAATTTCCATTGAAACAAACCCCGGACACACTTGTTGGAGCTCAATAAAGTATAAATATTTGCCATTCACAAAGGAGCGTTTTTTGTTTGTTTGTTTGTTTTTTTTTTTTAAATCACGAGCAGTATTATTCAAGGACTGTAAGGCTCGGTTTTCTTCCACCACCCCAACTCTATAATTACAAAATGGAAGAAGACCTCTATAGATTGTTTCATTTTTCAGAGTTGAACCTTCTTGTCTCTAGGCTCATAATGGTGTCGTTTTCTTTCTGACTTGCAATAACCATAAGCCTTCAGAATTTGCACATTAACTCAAACATCGTTACAAAGCCATGTCTCCTTGCTATGGCAGTTCCGTCATATTATTCCTATGATTATTAATTCCTTGGCGTACATTCAGAAGTATTTATGCTGTATAAAAATTAACAACTTATGCAGCTGACAGTTAGCTGTAGTCACTCTTCATGATTTCTGTCATTTAATCATGTGGCTGTCATTAAACCAAAGGATTTCTGCAATTTCTCAATTCCTTAAGGCAAAAAAAAATGTTAAACTATTAGCTACAAAACTAAAGTTTTTCAAACACCACCAATCAATACCGCTAGCCTGAAGTTACTTTTGGCCTTACCTGTTTTCTCAAAGAGTTATTTTATCTCAAAGACTATTTCTGTAATGCTTTATTGTCAGAGAAAATGAAGAGCAAAAGAGAATAAAGAGAACGCACTCAAAGAGCTTCTTGTTTACTATATATTAAATAATATATTATGATGTTGGATTTGCGTTATCACTTATGCATTATAGAAAAGAACTATGAACTAAGAGGTACAAACACTGCTGATAATGAATTATGTCCCTGTAAGCTTCATTCTGATGGTTATTCACCAGATTTTCTAGTCATATCAACCTACTGAGAAAAGACAAGATTTGAATGTGYGGCCTGAATATTCATCTATTACAAACACTTTTAAAGTTAAATTTGGGAATGAAAAAATAAATGCAGCTTTTCACTATGATATCTATTTTATTTTGTTTTGAGACTTGAATGTCATAAATATGTTTTCTGTAACTAGGTCAATTATTTTGTAGCAAATAGAAATGTTATTCACTAATCTACCGTACTTTTGACTAAATTATATAAGATATGGGGGGTTACCACTTATCCTCATTTTGTGAGTCTTCTAATTTCTTTTGCATGCAAAGCTGATGCAAGASTTTTATCCAAGACACATGATTTAAATTGCAAAAATAATATGAAAGCAGACAATTATTAATTAAAAAAAMCAAATCCTAGTTTGGTAAGAGAATAACTTAAGTACCAATTTTCATTTTAGGAGTCTTGATACTAATAAAGGAACATTTCTTTTAAATTTGAAGTAATTGCATTCTTGGGATACTCTACCAATTCTGCAAAATAGCTTTACTAAATAAAAGAGAGAAATACTATTTTTTTAAATAAGATATTTATATGGCAAAATATGTTTGAATGTCTTCATGAAAGGTATGTATGAAATGATCACAGTTGAGTTTTCTTACAGATAGCATTACTGACATAATTAGATATTCTATTATATACTCTCTTTTAACAGAGTTCTCTCTGCTGTTTATATGATAATGATCTTTATATCATACGTAGAAATGTTTTCACAAAATCTGAAAACTGTAAATGTCCAGATGATGGGAGGTTTAGCCCAGTAGAAAAGATATTTTTCCTTGATATTTTGATCCTTGGATAATTCCTATTTTTAAAAATATACTTTTTGCCTGCTACAAATACCTGAAACTGTGCAGAGGGTAACTGGTTAGTCATTCTGATTATATAAGGAGAGAGAATTTTGTTAGGAAAACCAGAGCAGGTTGTTTGAAACCACTCCATACGAGAGCCAGAGCAGACCACTACCTGCCTCATAAGTTTAATCACTAACCCTTTCTGGGTGGCGCTTTGTAAATCCAGCCCAGGGGCTCCCTGAGCCAAGGTGTAAGGGCAGAGTTCGGCTGATCCCGGAGCGCTCGCACGAGAAGTGGCCACTGCAGCTCCCACAGAGCCCCGTTCAGACGCGCCCGTGACGCTGCGCCAGCACCGCAGGCTCAAATGGAGTCTGCAGGGAACTCCGGAGACGAATCCCATCAATCTGATCGGGAGGAGATGATCTGAGGCCAGCACAGCCCTGCCCAAGCAGTCTTTAGYCTGACTCAGCAGCTTCCGAGCCTTTCTCAGTCCTGCTTTTTAGCAGGTCAACAGTAGGCATGTTCATGTAGCTTGACCTGTATTCTACAGAAGACCCAAAGAGCAAGTAAATGAAAAAAGCTAAGAGATCACAAAGAAACCAAACTACAAATTTCATTCAAACTGCTACAAAAGACTGTCACTAAAACCTGTGGCGTTTTTTGTAGAAAAGTAGGCTTGAGAGAGTACAAGAATTGCAGTAGAGCCCACTGTTTCTAAGCCCCCTAAAACCAGAACAAGGTTTCAAAACTACTACTTTGTTGAACAAAATTATTAAACAAACATCATCAATACCTGTAATTTTAGCAAGAGCCTCAGATGTTAGTGATTGATCTTCAGGAAAATACAGGGCAGCTATATGAGTAAAAAAAAAACTTTGAAATTCTTAAAATGAACTTGGGATAGCTACAGTCACTGATTAAGTACAAGAAGAAAGCAAAGACTTTCTTCACTTTCTATATGAGCCTTTTTTTTCCGGTTTTACTTCAAATCAATCAGCTTTCTGATGTTTTTAGAATCTTATTTCTTTGCCTAATTTGAATACTGCAGAAGTCTATACTAGTTAATTGCACAAGATTATCCCTAATAGAAACAAAAGTCCATTAAGGTGATTCATCTCAGGAAGAGCAATTGGATAACTGTAGCCTATACCAAATCCCAATACTTTGTAAAGTATACATTTCTCCCTAATGTTGAAGTTTTACAGCACAAGATGCTAAACTAACAAATATGTTAGTTATGTTACTAACAAATACGACAGGTGTCACAGGCTTCACTGAAGTAAAATTGAGGAAAGGTATCTTGGCACCCATTAACCTTAAGTGCCCCCTAATGAAACATAAGAAAAGATCTCATAATTTTAATTTGCTCCCAAATCCAAGTTCATCCAAAGCTTGAAATTTGCCATTTTAGCTCAGTCTAATGATGTATATTCATGAGCTTTTATAGCTCATGAATTAAGATTTAGAGCATTATATACTTGCTAACAGGAATGAAAAAGTGTACATATCTAGGAAAAGAAGTTCAAACGGATACTATRAAGTTTATTCTCATTAGAAAATACTTTTATTTGCTTATTATGCAGTTAGAAGTGTGACTTGTATGGATTGGAAGCACCTTGAAACAAAGTACAAAATAATAGTCAAAAAACTACATAAAACCCACCTGTACTTTAAAAAAAAATAGAAAAGTAGATATAAGTAAAATATAAGGAAATAAAATTAAGGAAGGAAAGAAGCCTCTGCTTAATTTTATGTATCTTAATTTATCTTAATTATAAAACATTTTTAACACTTTTTTTTTCCTCTCATATGAGAGGAGTTAAGACCTCAGAAAAAGAAAAGAATTATGGCCTTGATCCTGCAGGTTACAAAACATGTTATTCTTAAAAGAGAAAAGCACCTGCATATGCTTTCAATATTATCCTCTGAGCAACCTCAATAATACCTGTAAGAGAAAATAATCTTCAGGTCAACCTTACATGATTTCAKAAACACTGAATTTACTTACTGGCTTTATTCATAAGTGGCTCTTGGACCCTCTACCTTCAAAAGCATCTTCCATCAGGGTCCTGCTGGACTAGGCATTCGTAGCAGGGTAAAGGCACAAGCAGGAACTGCCAATGTGCTAGAGCACCTTGACCAAGCCTCCCATGTGGAAGAATGTATAAAGCCACTTCAAGACACAGTTTGTATTGGCTCAAAAATTTCCCACTCAGTCACCTTCATAAGGCTGATGGAAAATTTCAAATATATAGCTATTACACTCCAGTTCCATGGCATAATATTAATATTCCAAAAGAGCATATTTAATATTTAGAAGATAATCATTACTATTTTATAATTAACCATTTTATTCATTGTGTGGAGTGAAAAAGAACAGACTATGGCAGTTATCATACTTTGCACTTGAAATTCYTCAGGTCTGCACAGTATTTTAGTATTCTTAAAGTGACTAAAGACCTATAAATTATAGCACACAGACATGACCACAAGGCTCCTATAAAATGAAGGCATTTCTTATAAGCTAACAGAAAAAATGGCCAAAGTTCTGTTTCAGCATAGATTTAATGCTTTACAAAGTCAACTCCCTTCTTCTTCATCCAAAAACCTTAACTCAAATCTAAACATAAACCTCCTCCTTGAAATTAATATTTTTCCCTTGAAATTAATCTTTTAAGAGAATTATCATTGCAAAACATCTACACCTTCCAAACAGAGATTTTAGAAATATCACTAAAGTAATTATTATTAAAGTGCACAAAAATGCCAGATATACGGAGCGATGGTTCCAAAGCTTCATTTCTCAGCAGAAAAACATATCTACAAATGCTTTTGCTGARTGTGCTTAGTGTCACACTCTAAGTATTCAGACATCAAAGTTCATTAGTGTGAAAGATTTAAGGAATGAATTGTCACAATTATGTCACAATTATTGTCCTAGAGGATGCAACGTGGCAGCATCACTTACAGTCTAGCCATTTAAACACTCCTCAATTCTAAATTAAATAAATAAACAAATAAAAATCACAGTTGAGACCCAGAGGGCACTATGAATAAACTGAGGAGCATGAAAACGCTTCAATAACTGTGGGGGCAGGAATTTTGTCATACTTAGGCATTCCTCCTGAGATTAAGGGAGTTAATGAAAATTACGAGCAAACCTGACAAATTATCCCTATGGAAAAGAAGGTTTTGTTTTCATCCTTTAAAATCATTCCATAAACATGACTCTGTATAGATTTGTGAAAAACAAGTTAAAGTTTATATATATATATGAATGGAATACACTTCTGAAATCATACTTACAAATATATATATATACACACACACACTTTTTTTAAGACCAGTGTTCTAAACATGTGGAGTCACCCTATCACTGGATTCAAAAGAAGGCATGTCTACCTATTAATTGTTTTTAAATGTACATAACATGTTGTTTTCATAAGTAACGATGGAGTGGTATTTGAGAAATATTTCTAACTTCATTAACTGGACTGAAAACCATGCAAAACTAGAAATTTCCTTCACGTATGCAAGAGCCAAAAGGGAATGTTGGACTAAAACAGGCTATTTATCTGGTACCTTCCTGACCACAGGAAGAGAGGTAAAACTTATTTATCCTACAGGTGAATGCCTGCGGGGTAAAATGGTGGGATAATCAAAATGATGAAGCAGTGCTGCTGGAACTACCCTCCAAAAAATTACTTCTGCCCTGAAGAAACTCAAAAACACATGTCCTTTCACTGATTCAAGACACTTTGAACTATAAGGAAAACATAGTCAGTAGTCTTTTTATACAAAAAGAAAGCGTTCACCGAGGAGATCCAGTACTATGGAGTCTAATTCATAGAGATATGCATTAAGTTTATATCTAACTTTATGAGCAAATCTCCTTAGAGTAATGCAGTTAATCTTTTTCATTCAGTTATACCTAAGCAGCTTGTTGAAGGAGAAGCGTGTCTGTTTGAACATATCCAGAAAAAAGATCTTTGGGCAGATGGTTAAGGTTAACCTTAACGGTGACTTTACAGGTCTCTCAACGCCCTGGATTCAGAGTTTGGGGAAGGTAAGGGCAGGAACCAAAGCTCAAGATACAAGCGTGGATATTACTACTAGAATCATTTTTATCAAACTAGGATCATATTCAGGCATTGTTAAATAAAAACAAAATGCATTTGGAAATGCCCTCCAGCAACAGTGGGTTCTGGCATTCTTGATTATCTGTACAGACTGGCTGTGTTACACCCACAAATTCCATTTAATTCTGGAGATACAGCATAATTTAACATTTTAGAATGTTGTCTTTCATTTTTTAGGTAGATGAAATAATTTGAAAGGAATCAGTTGAATCAGTATTTTTAATGTGAATTTTCACCTTCAGCATTTTGGAGGAATAGCATATTATCATGTATGCATATTATACATACATATTATATATTGTATGGCGGTGAAGAAAATCATATAGCATATTTTAATAGCATATTTTTTAGTAATCTAGCCTTATTTCTAAATGTGATCCAGAAGTAAATTTGCTATATTTACAGGAGTTCTTTCCTGGGCACATGAATTATTTTTCACATAGGTCAAACACTTCTTCAGTTTCTGATAGCAAACTAAGTTTTTATATATTGATTTTTCCTCTTCAGTTTTGATCATAAAGGTAAAAAAAAATGCAATTGTTCAGCCTGAAATTAATTTTGAGGCAATAGTTTTTCAAAACTTTTTCAAAGTTGCTTAACATTTACCATGTTAGATAAGATCATTCAAGGGCCTTTAAAGAAAACGGTAAAATCTTTTCAACCTCTATACAGAAAACCACTTTTTTCTCTGAAAATATCTTATGGAAATTCTCAGTAGAACAAAGATGGAATGGTTAATACTGTAATTCTTAACCTTTCTGAGACTTGCGAATAGACTATTTAATATATTTGCAGATAATCATYTTTCCTCATGCATTTAGTATCTAAAAAACAAGCTGTCCTGAGTCCAGACAGTCTCCACGTAGAAAACAACATCATTCATTACTATTTTGCAAATTTTGTTACAGCTTTGATACAGCAGGGTAACAAAGGAATAATCTGATTCTCTCCTTGTCTTACGTTGCTTTCTGTCTCTGTCCCTCATAACAGCAGGCACTAAAAACGAATCACACAAATCTTCGGGCAGAAGCATCTCCTTATTCTGCCCTTAACCCCGCTACGGCTCTGCGTTGCTCCTCTGCTCTGCTCCCCTATCTCTCTGCGTGTAACACGACGTTGGGCATGAACCAAAATGGCAGCGTGCGGAGCCCACGGCCCCGAGGACAACAGCGTTTCTAACGCTGCTTTACAGCAGTGTCCTACTAGGGGACGGGTTTCCCACAGTGAAAGACATCCCGGCCGTTGAAGCCAACGGGCGTTTTTCCATGCGGCTCCRGCAGACGCGGGGGCGACGCCCGTGACGGTTGCTCAGGAGGCAGCTCGGCCTTGCCGGGCCCCAGGCCATTACGCAGGAACGACCGCCTGGGGTCCCTCATCAGCATCACTGCTGTAGCATGAAGGAGAAAAACAAAGCAATGGTAATGGAAGCGACGCAAGGGCGGCAGCGAACAAGTACAGGGCTGTTAGATCGGACTCGCAGATTTTCCAGCACCTTCTCATTTAAGGGCGTTAATACAAACGGACCAAAGTATTGACGTGCAGGTGTGTCATTTTATGTGTGCTATCAAATTGCCCATGAGATCCTCAGGGCCTGTCATACATGAGTGACTCAGGCAGGTAGTTAAACTCTTCACTGCAGTTAAACAGCACCAATACTGCAGAACCTGTTCCTCTCTCATCATTTCAACTTTAGAAATAGAATTAACTTGAAAATCGCTTTGCACAACAAGTTGCAGAAATTTTCACACTAAAAAGCTCAGGTATAACTCTCAAAACACTACAGTAGAAAGTATCTGATACACAGAGAATAAAACTCTTTTTGTGGATTTTATTTCATGGATATTTAAAGGATTTACAGCTTTAATATATATAACTGGCAGGGAAGAATTTCAGGGGGTACCAGCTTGCCCTTTTTATTTCCAATTGGAATTAATAAGTATTTTATAAAAACGACCAAAGAAAATGCACAGATCTTATCAAAATAGTATCCATAAAAGAGGTCTCAGTGAACTATTGTGATTTTTCTTTTTTTAAAATTTTCATTTAGTTTGATGGTTTTGACACTATACCATMTTACAGGCTATTAGCCATGAAGCAGTGATGGGAGGGATCAGAGTTTTACTGAAATGGGGGAGTAAGAAGTGTTTGAAAATTAAATTCTAAGCCCATATTACCAGTATCCTTTGGGAGGCTAGCTCCATCTTTTTTTGTTCCATAAGGTATAATAATTTAGACTCCTGCTGCTTACATTGCTGCAAACTGAAAACCTTATCTAACATGCCTTGATAATGAAGACCTCCTCTAGAAAGACATCCTCTGTTTAAGCAAATGACCACATGAATTTTATGTCTTGTTGTTTTTCCTAAGACTTTCAGTACTTCTTTCATCCTTCATCTTTTTTAATCCTTCTCTCCTTGCCCTGACCCGTAAGCACCTCTGTTCCTCACAGCAAACTAAACATATTTGGAAAACTAGTTATTGGGCTGGCAGACCGTCACATGCCAAGTTCCTTACAGTACCTCTGTCTCTGAAAGAAAAAGAAAATACCCAAAGGAACAAATGGTATTGCCAAGAAGAACAGGGCACGGAGGATCTTCCTCTCTCTTCCCTCCTCCCTGTCAAATCCGGCTGCCAAATTGCTCCCTCCTCCTGGCTCCAGAGGCACCGGAGGAAGAGTGGAGCCGGCTCTGCTTCCACTGCCAGCGGGACCAGCGCACCCACCAGGGGCACATGGGCCTCGTAAATTATTACATTGCTCATCAAAACTTTTTTTTCTCCAACAGTTCATTCTCTTCAGCTAGAGACCAACAAATTTATATATAATATATATATATATAAATATAAAGCATGTATATATATAAGTATATATATATACACACACACACACTTTTTTGTGTGTATGTGGTTTCTATCTGTAATTATAAGCTAAGGTATTTTTTGATAAAAAAACAGGTTTGTTTAAAATAGATAGTTGCTTCCATACATATCACTATTGTCATTTTCTTTTGCATTATATGAGATGTTAACATGGCAAAATGAGTCTGATGTTGATGGATGGATAGCACTTTCATAGAGTTTATAATAAGATGGGAATCATATAACCACTGAACCATGCCTCTGCCACTTTACAATCCTTTTTATTATAAGAGTAGAATTGCCTTAACTGCAAATGATGCAAAATTGATGCAAAACTGTTACTGTTGCTGGTAGTCCAAAAAGGAACTCTCAACTTTTAAGCCTTAATTGCTAATTAAAATGCTTTAATTCAACATATTTCTTCTTTAAGATTTGTAATGCGAGGAAGTCAAAAATTTTTCTTTCCCTTTAATTGGAAATTAAGGAATGTACCAATTTTAGCAATCAGAAAAGAAGCGCTATCATATTTATCACTTCTAGCCAACATTTTAGACCAATCCAATCTTTAATGTGGGCAACTGCTATTTTATAAAATCATTTTCCATACTGACACACTAATACACCTCAAAGCAATTCCCACCAGTCCACTGCAGAGCTGCAAGAGCATCTCTTACTTTATGCAGGAGATGCCAAAATGCCCATGGCAGCCTTTCCCTGGAGCAGATTCTCCTTGGAGGAGAATCAATGGARCTAGATATATCCGCCAGCACCACAGACAGCACGTTGGAGGCAGTAATCTGTGATGCTCAGTAGGATGAGGCGATGCCACAGAATAACACCTATAGTTTCAAGGAGGGCATTTTTTTTAATTAAACTCCTATGAACTCTTCTCCACATACAGTCATTGGAAAAAAAAATGTATTTGAAGAAATTAGAAATATTTACATACATTAGTCAAAATAGAAGGGACCTTTTCTAAATTGGTATACCCTAAACAGAATTAAGAASATTTCAGTGGCTGTTTCAGATGGATAAGCCTTTCCATTGGAAATGTCTTTCATCTAAAGAAATGCTGACCTGTGTACATTAGATATGTGTGTRTGTAGCATGCATACAAATGTGCATGCATGATATAGTTGAATATAGAAGTGTTTCATGGAGAAACCATAGAATCATAGAATCATACAATCATAGAATGCCCAAGGTTGGAAGGGACCTCAGAGGTCATCGAGTCCAACCCCCCTGCACATGCAGGGTCACCTAGAGCACGTGGCACAAGGATGCATCCAAGCGGGTTTTAAAGATCTCCAAAGAAGGAGACTCCACAACCTCTCTAGGCAGCCTGTGCCAGGGCTCTGTCACCCTCACAGGGAAGAAATGCTTCCTTAAGTTCCTGTGGAACTTCCGATGCTTCAGTTTGAAGCCATTTCCTCTAGTCCTATCACTGTCCANAATCATAGAATGCCCAAGGTTGGAAGGGACCTCAGAGGTCATCGAGTCCAACCCCCCTGCACACGCAGGGTCACCTAGAGCACGTGGCACAGGGCTGCATCCAAGCGGGTTTTAAAGATCTCCAAAGAAGGAGACTCCACAACCTCTCTGGGCAGCCTGTTCCAGTGCTTTGTCACCCTCACAGTGAAGAAATGCTTCCTTAAGTTCCTGTGTAACTTCCGATGCTTCAGTTTGAAGACATTTCTTCTAGTCCTATCACTGTCCACCACTGAAAAGAGGCCACCCCCCTCCTCCTGCCTCTCTCCCTTGAGGTATTTATACACGCTGATCAGGTCCCCCCTCAGCCTCCTCTTCTCCAGGCTGAACAGACCCAGCTCCCTCAGCCTTTGCTCATATGGCAGATGTTCCAGGCCCCTGATCATCCTCGTAGCCCTGCGCTGGACTCTCTCCAGCAGCTCCACATCCCTCTTGTACTGGGGAGCCCAGAACTGGACGCAGTCTCCAGATGTGGCCTCACCAGGGCTGAGTAGAGGGCGATGATCACCTCCCTCGACAACGTTCAACTTCATCAAAAAATGAGTAATGCAAAGGCTGAAAATTTAAACATTCATCCAAAATCTATTCTTTTTTACAGTTTGCACTTAGAAATTAATTCATTTTGCTTAATATTAGTTCAAAAAYAATTCTACCGAGATGCTGCCTATTTTAGGAGTTCAGATGTGAATGTGCACTGCCAGGTGTACATGTTTGGTGGCTGAAGTAAGAAARTCTCCCTTGATGACACGACACAGTGAAGACTCTCTACAGGATACAGAAAAAGGCCAATGAAGAAGAAATGCACATCTATATCAAAACATCCAAATTGCATTTGGGTAAAAATAAAACAACAAATCTGAGTATGGAGTTTAAATGAAAATTGCATTGCACTGAAGGTGAGCAGACACCCAGAACTATAATGAGTTATTTGTCAAGAGAACTCCCCTTCTACAAAGAAAAGCAGCAGCTGCTATTTGCTTTTAATTAAAAAGCATACTTTTCTTGACACAATTTTTAGCTTTAACCTTTGCTTTTCTTATAGAGTATTCCTAAAATCTGCATCCTCACTCTAAGCAACATCAAAAAGGATAGAGTACAAAACTAGCAGGTTTTTAACATTAAATATTTTCAATACATYTTATACAAATACCTTTGACTAGCTACATTTAGAAGTATGTACTATACACCTTTATATAGAGAGTTTTCCCTGGAGACAAAAAAATATCCTCCAACACATGGAAAAATCACTATGCCAGATTAGATCACTGGTCCACCAAATCACCCATGACAATAACTAAAGCCTCAGACAATGTAATCTTTTCTGTTTATAATCCGTAAAAATGACCTTTATATCTCCACCATCACCTTGAGACCTTCCTTTGTTATAAACTCATCTTCTTCTCCCTTTTCTCCTGTATTTGCAATATTGTTATTCTCCCACTCTGCGATTTCATTTGTAACTGCCCTGACAACTCATCCCTGCTTTCTCTGTTGCTTGACTGCAGCAGTTACGTTTCCAGCATCTTTCCTTGGGATCAGATTATAGCTCATAGCGAATGCTGCTATTCTTTTCCTTAAAACAACAGATTGAGTCCTGAACTATTCTCACTCAGATTCTCTTCACTAGTCCCACACTCGCTACTTATTTCTCTTTCCATATATTTCTGCTGTTGTCAATACACAAATGTCTCCCTCTGGATATAAGCCATCTGGAGCAGCCTTTTTGCATTGTTTTGCCTCATCAGCTCCATCTTCTATTAAAATCTCCTTAAAAACTAGAATTTTAAAATATAAATATATTTAAAATGAGCATCACACTGTAATTACAGCAATAAACTGACTTTGCTGTCTGAAAATTATGCACTATTAATTTCAAATCCATGGCCAGCTTCACAGCACCATGCCTACCATGTCTGAGTTAGGAAAAGTCACCAGCAATAAAAAGCACAGATACACAGTGTCTCACAATATCAAGTCTCAGATGTGTGTTCACAGACATACATTTATATATGTATGTATTAAAAAAAAGGAAAAAAGCTGTTTCTTTTCTTAGAAGAAAAAAAAAAAATCCTTCCTCCCTCCTTTTTCCTAAATGTTTCATTTATTTCAAACCAGTGCACAATAAAGCATTAAAAAATACTGATATCCTGTTTTTGCTGAAGAACATCTCTCAATTCTAAGCTAGCAACAGAAACAATGCTTTTTCTCTGAATGGCAGAAAAAGATGTAATTCAGAATGCTGAAGTCAATGATGACTTTAAGAACATCTTGACAAAGATTTACAGAATGGAATCTATACAACACTGAGAAACATGGAACACCTCAGGTAGTTCTATAAAAAGGACAAGATATGAAATACTTTACAAATTACTAATGGACTGYTGACTGTAAGAAAGTTCAATTTGAATTGGACTTAAAGACTGACAGTAAACTAATATTTATACCTCACTGTAATAAGTGCACACATATGTATTGAAAAGCTAAATATTAAGATAACATTTTTGATAGGGTCTTTTTTCCCTTCACATGCCACACTTCTCAAGCAGAACATTTTTACTAAATTGCTGCCTGCGTTTCATGTGTTGTTCCTAACCACTAACTGCATTCCTGTTTAGCCATGTGCAAAGCACTCTGCTCTCATACACATCTAAATAAGTGCATTCAAAGTAGCGTGCAGAGATATTTGGCTGCTTTGCTGATGCAGAAACCAAGGCACAATATTTTTCATAAATATTTCAGTCATTGCTGTGTAGCATCCTTGATAATCACAGATAGGTTTTGTATCTTTACACGGTGTTCTGTGTTTTTAGCTGCTATAGTGTTTACAGGAAGAGGAGATGCAAAGAGTAATGACTGTCAGAAAAATCATTAATAATTTTAGTCATGTTATACATTAACCAAAATTACATTTTAATACATACAGATTTTTCCTTATAAATTAATGACATGGAAGATGCCTAATGAGATTCGACTGACTAAGGTTTTAATTAAGAAATATTCACTGAGGATGTACACAAGTTATACCCAAATTCATTTTACAGCACAGTACAATGTGGGAAGGAAGGCCTGCATGGTAGCCACGTTCAGACGACACAGTCACTGCCAGCAGAGACGAGCAAGAGCCACAACACCTTGGGAAATCTATTTGCTTATCCTCCAAAATACTCAGCAAAACAGGAGAGGAAAAGGGGCTAGGCTGGAGCAGTGTACAGTATCATGTCAGAGTTCCAATTATACTTAAAATCAATGCGAGAGATTATTCTGTAACAAGGCTCCCTGTACACACCATCGGTTTGTAGAACTTCATTTCTCCATTACTCGATGTCCTATATGCTTTAGTTCAGATATGTCTGCAGCTCAACCAGGCTGCATCGCATGTTTATTTTCTACAGGCAATATTGGAAGGTAAGGCTGTTTGCAAGAAGAAATCAAATGCCACAGGTTGCTTCAGCATGACGTGGTACTGGCGTCACTCTTTAATTTATGCAACTCAGCTTCCTGCATACAGTTTAGATGGAAAAGACATGGAAGCATAGAAATTGGTCTAAACATAAAGCACACCTTGTCTATACCAGAGATGATATATATTGATACAATGCTACGTGTTAGTCACAGAAATAGCTACAGAGATCATTTTGAGTTTTCTTTTTTAAAAACACCCTTTTAAATCATAAGCAGTAGGCTGACAGGCGCTATAGGAACTGTGCCCATATTTACRTGTTTGTCCAACTGCTAGACAGCCAGCAAACTCCACACTGATAACAGTGCTCACGGCAGAAGAGAGGAAGAATCACTGCATATTCTTGCAATTTAGTAATTTTGCACTAAAACAACACAAAATTCAGAAGGAAAGGGAGGGATTAAATATGCACTTGAATAGGCACTTGAAGCAAATGTTAAAGATTAAAATTACAAACTCAAAAACACCAGCAGTGAAACTTTCTACAGTACTAACTTATCCAGGGGTCAAAACAAACCTCTCCTGCAGTCACTGCACACAAGTCACTCACTCCTGCTCTACAGCCCTCCCACACCTTGGTGGAATTTCCTTCATCAGACTGTTTGCCTTGATCTAATTGGCAAGTAATTAATTGGCAGGAGTTAACTAATTAATTGGAGTTAACTAATTAATTGGAGTTAACTAATTAATTGGTAATTAATTGGTGGGAGTTAACTGCTGTTTGTACTTCCTCTTTAGTGTTTGGACTAGGACAGAAACAGCACAAGGTACTCTGGTGCCCATGGACTAAAGGTGCTGTGGGAGATGTATGGTTGTAAGTTGAAACCTGGGTAGTTCCATCTCCATGTGAGGAAGAATGTCTTTAYTGTGAGGGTGACAGAGCCCTGGCACAGRCTGCCGAGGGAGGTTGTGGAGTCTCCTTCTCTGGAGATCTTCCAAACCCACCTGGATGCCACCCYGTGCCACATGCTCTGGGTGTCCCTGCTGGAGCAGGGAGGTTAGACTAGATGATCTCTGGAGGTCCCTTCCAGCYTCAACCATCCTGTGATTCTTTGACTCCCAGCTGCAGAGGAGCAGACTGGCCTGCTGTGCATGTGGAGCCTGGATTTGCATGGGGGAGGAAATAYCCCCTATTTTTGCGAGCCAAGTTATGCTGCCCTGTTTTACTAGTTGGTTRTGATAATCCTATGGACTCGTTTGCCTCTGAGGGGTGAGTGTTGCGGCTGCCTGACAGCACAACATCCTTATTTTGCARAGATGGGCTCCACTCTGCTAACTACTTCAGTGAAACTACAGGTTTTGTTGTTTTAAT
Source organism: Nothoprocta perdicaria (assembly GCF_003342845.1). Lineage (NCBI taxonomy): Eukaryota > Metazoa > Chordata > Aves > Tinamiformes > Tinamidae > Nothoprocta > Nothoprocta perdicaria. The sequence goes on from NW_020454095.1 coordinate 1,916,753, forward strand.
AGCCTAACAAAGTAAAAAGTGCAGTARCCTTAATGGCTACTTAATGGAGGAAGGTACAAATGATGCAACTCAATTTATCAAACAAATCCATGTCACTTGAAAACTGATGAATAACGGGCACATAYATCAACAAGGAATATCTCCTGCAAATACTTGTGCTCATGCACTTTCTACCAGCCAACGCACATTTATCTAAAGTTATGAAGTGTATTGGTCAAATAGCTAAATCATCAGGTTTTGATAAAATAATTYCATTGGCCATTCTTCTATTGAAGTTTTGTACTAAAGCAAAAGATTACACAACAGTTGGATATGAAGAGAAACAGCCCAATATCCCACAATAAAAATTGTCTAAGGCACAAAAAAAGCCCTTCGCCATATATTTTATTTAGAAGCTCTGGATTTGGTTAGCATTAATTACCTCTTTCTTCAGTTTTAATTCAGGGACAGTTTCTATTAAATTAGATTACTTTCCCTTGGGCTTTTTATCGTAAATATGCAGCTACAAAAATGAGGGCAGATTCTAAATGGAGGTGATAGAGGCAATGAATACTTGTAATGAGGTTTATATCACAAAGAAAAAAAGCTCATTTTTTAATCTAAAATGCAAACAGAAAATAAAGCACACATCTTAGAAGTCTACCTGAACAGTACCAGTGTTTGGCCTTCCAAAAGAGTAGAGGAATGGCCAAGAACTCCACAACTAAATGTTTCAATCTCAAATGAATACAACACATTTCTAAGGGCTCTCATTTAGAGAACACTTGGGATGCTTTTTCCAGCCCATGGACCCTTCCGCTAATCTTTTTGCCTCTCAGAACAAAGTGATTTCAGGTTACCATGAGAAAAACTGTTCAGAAATTTAAGTTTAGAAATAGACAYAAGCCATGACTATGGATAAAATTTTAGAAAGCAGTGAGTATAGACTAGTTTATACCATAAATTTACATGCAAATGTTTTTTCTTAATCTAAAAGATGTTACCCACAGGCTGATTTTTGAATTTTACAGTATATCCCTCCCTGAATCTCGGAGAATAAAATCAGTATTAGTAAATTTACTGAAAATGTTTAAAGCTTGTGAGGTAGAAAGCCTTCTAGTGTACCCATATGTTTTTTGTTTTACTCACTTTTCTATAACTAGTAGGAAATTTGGTATTTGCTTTTGGTATATTTTAACTAGTTCTTCTGTGTGTGTATGTGTGCAGATTTATGAAGTGTTTTATTTACTATAAAATTTTAAATAATCTATGAAAAATATGTAAAAATGTGCAATACCACTGACCATTATCTGGGGATCAAAAAAATCTCTAAGTACCTATATGTTCCCTTAAAATCTGTGAATTATACTTCAAGTTTAAAAACTGAAAATGGGTAGGTTTCTTGACCTTAATTGTTATACATTTTAGCTATTAAATCTTCCTGATAGTTTCATTACCAACTGTCTAATACAATCCCACTTAGCAATATAGTATTGACTATAGTCTTGGTACCTTGGGGAAAATTTTTTCATTTCATATTGTTTGTTTAGACTTTAATGAGATTCTTAAAAGAGCAATCCCTTGGACTGTAATAGAATCTCACAATAGGTAAGTGACTGCTAGAAAGTGTTTTTGACATGGCTAATTTTAGAGACAGAGAAACTTAGTTCCATAAAGTAGAAGCGGATCATAAAAAGGTGGAAGAAAGAGAAGAAAGAATGAAACAGCAATAGGCAGCCACACATTGTATTAAAATGTATGCCATGAGAAGATATAAAAAGTATYTTTGAAAAAAAAAGCAGGTAAAAAAAGAAGTGTTTTTCCTTCTTTCATTTTGAAAGGCTGTTTTCAAAGACATGGATAATAATCAGTAGAAATCCCAGGTTTCACAAGAAAGTGATGAAGAAATGGCTGGAAAATTTGCTAATGAGATTCATATTGGAATCTAGGATACTACATATTTATTTTTTTAAAAGGTACCATATTCTGTATTTCTTTTTTGTCATCTTTTCTGGAATTGATGTTTTCTTTCCTAAGAATCTTCTGGCTAATTCTGGAGAAATCAAATACTTTGCTCAGGAGAAAATCTACCTGATGGGAGATAGAACACGATCAGTAAAGGAACATAATAGTTCAGTTCCCCTTGATGCATGTTTTTAGAACTATTTCTCAAGTATACTTTTGAAAATCTTTTGGAGAACCTGGGAATACAGAGAGGGTAATGGGAGAGTACCTTTATGCTAATGATGAACCTCCTCATCTACTTTCACTCTATTTTCTGAATTCTTTTCACTATTAACCTTTTCATTTTTTTCAAAAAACATACAAAAAAATCTCCAAACCTGAAAGAGATGACCACCATTAGCAAGATTTGGCAAGGCAAAAGAAACTACCAATAAAGATGTTTCCTGCTGTGAACAGGTATGTTCAGTTTCTCATAGGACCCCAAAGAGCACAAAAAGCACAGACAAAGGTGAGAAAAAATCATTTTAAAGCTGAAAAATCTATCTGGAACATAACATGGCATAGCACCAATCTAGTCTGGCCCTAAAAAGGCAGTATGGGGAGGGAGAAATGAAAAGGTCTCCTGCATCTATGAATTTGGATGCTTTTGGCATTAAGAAATGAGGAATTGGCCATAAAAAATGAATTTATGTGATTGCGTCTTTTAGATTTTTTCTGCCTGCGGTATGTGTCTTTAGTAACATTTAAAAAACAAAAGGTATAAAAATTCACCGATTGAAAACTATGAAAGACATTCTTATTACACATTATGCTTAAAAGATACCTGTATAAATTAGTGTTTATGAACTATGATTTGGTGAATTAATACTTTTGGTGTAGGTACAGATTTCTGAGGGAAGATGCATTTTGCAGAAATGTAACAGTTTTCTTTTTTTTTCCTTCCTCCTTGAAAGAAAAAAAGTGCTCTTCCTTCCCTGGAGGAATCCTGTGCCAATTACTTAATATATATGTCATCTCATTTTCCAAATGCTATAAACTCTTCTTACCCGAGCTACAAACTTTTTTTTTTTTTACTTTCCTATGAAGTTTCTTTAAACTAATATCTGTAAATTCAATTATTTTTAAAATATATCTCAGCACCAATATATTACTTCATAAGCCTATGCCATGGAGTCCAATTTTACACTTTTCCCCAATGTGGAATTAACGTAGTATGTGTTTCATCGCTCACCATTTAAATTTTCATCACAGATTGGTGCTTTGATAATGAACATTAGTGGTATTTGATAGGAGAGCGATGCAATCTAAAGACCAGCTAATCCCCTACTGGCAAGGGGAGMATATGGACCTTAACAGCCCACTATAGCATAGGCAGCATCCACACTTACAGAAGATTTTTTGGAAAGGGATCAACATGAAACATCTAAAGATGTTAGGGATCATCCAAAGAGATCATACAGCAAAGCTAAATATTAAAGGGGTAACCCACCCAGTTGAAGCACTTGAATACTGCATTAAATTTAATATGAAATGCAATAACTACAGTAGTAACCTACATCTTGCAGAAGAAAATACAATCATCAGGTAAGTAAAAAAGATGAAGTATTTCACTATCAAGGTTAAACAGCATATAGTCCTACAAAAGGTAAGACAAGTAGATGAGGAATGACATAATAAACACTGCAGCCTTCAGCACTCCTTTAGGCTTCCATTTCCTCTGAAATTATTTTTTGGGAGATCTCTATGTTGTAATAAATAAATATACCGCATATGCAATGTCTTTCCACTCCATTTTGTATGTCATAGCTATGTTTCATCTTCTTATTTCTGACAATTAAATTTTAAAAATACTTACCCTGTTGCAACCTTGCTAGTTCCCTCCCTTATGCCATGGGGCCTTTCTGAATAAAGTAAAATATTCAGAATATCCTAGAGCCAGAGGAAATCATCTACAATCTACATGGACAGCATCCTGGAATGTATAGCACAAGTTGTATAAAAGTACTGTTACGTCTCCTGTCCTTGATGAGCATACTGAGTTTCATCAGCATTCATGGTAAGATTAATTTCCAGTCCTGACATATATTGTAAAACTTTCATGTGGAACCTTTCAAATAAACAAAAAATATTAATAGATAAAATAAGAGTAGATACCCAAATCAGACATATTACGACAGTCAATGCTTTACCAAAATTATGCATAAAATTACTATCACCTTAATTCCCATGTACTGCTCTGTGTCCTGTACACCAGGTCATTACCTTAAACCCTGGTCCCTCTTCTCCCCAACCCACTGTTAGCCAGATGACTACAGGGGGTCAGCCAGCAGAAAGCAAAGCAGCGGCCTCCTGGGAAGAAACTTGAGCCTGAACTTTCCATGACACATAGTCCAGAAAGGGAAGGAAATAATACCCAAACATCCGAGAAGTTTCTTCCCTTTGCAATTATGTTTGCCTTTCATTGACCAGCCACAGGAAGATAAGGAATGACCTCTTGCTTTCAGCAATCATTATATCAAAACATCAGGCTCAAACCTTTAAAACTCTGCTCAGGTCTGAATTCAGTTTCAGAAAGATCTGAAACTTTTTCAGATTCCCCCCTTTTCTTTTTTTTCAGGTGTTCTAATATTTGACCTGTTCCAAAGAGCACTCTGTTTATATATCCATCTCCTAATGCTGCTGCTGTGGAAGGGAAATATCCCACTAAAGCTAAATCACAAAGCTTTATATGACACTTCAGGCTTTGCCCAGATCTGTGGAGTATTCACCCACCCTATGCCCCTTCCGGAAACATTTTTTGCGTGCAGAAGTTTAAGGATTCAAATACTGAGYGGAGTGCAAAATCTTCTGTAAGTTTTTGTTTGAATGGTGAAAATATTGTAAGGATCATATTCGATCCATTTGCATTTATAATACAGTATTTTAAAGTTCCAATTCCTGCAATTCCTGTTAGGACATAAGTCACCTAGTTTTTGCATCTGTGCACTACTTTCTCTGTCAAAAAAAAAAAAAAAAAAAAAAAAAAAAAAAAANCAACTTCTGCTATGTTTTAAGCATGAGGAAAAATTTCTTATGGAAACTCCTGATCACAAACCTGGGCCGTACAACCCATCAGTAGTAAGATTTTCAGTATATGTCAATAAATGTTGCAAGACAAACACAAAATAACTAATGAACAATCCAAGATAATTCATCTGCCACAGTCTTTCRATATATATGTGTTATATATCCTTAATTGCTATAAACACTGTTTTTTGGCAACTCTCTCATCTGAATAAATATCAGTATATTTATTCATGCTGATTAATTAATATGCTTATCAGATCAGTTGCATTTGAAAAATAAAATTCTGCCACCATGAAGTGCATGACAAAAGATCCTGGCTTGTATTTCCTAAAAAAAACCCTTACGTGATGATAGTCTGAACTCTGTTCCTCTCAGGGAGCCTTTGTGTGCATGTGCATGTGTGTGTTATACCTGTCCGTGCATTAGAATCCTTAAAAGTGATGGGAAAGAACCTACTGGTATGAAAGCCAGTGATTGAATGTTTGACCTTGAAGAACAAATGAAAGACAGAAAAAAAAAAACACTTGTGTTTTCTGGTGTTGTAAAGGTAGCTCTACATCTAAAGCATTAGCAGACTTCCAACTCAGGAATCACGACATATAAAACAATAATGTTGTATAATTAGGAGACAAAAATTGACGACTGTGGCTGCCTTTCAATTACAGCATATTATATGTAGGAAACTACTGACTGTGTAAGTCCCTACAGGGAAGGATTTGTGAGCTTTGTGAGAAATTCACATTACAGCCATTGTGCACTGCTGTTCATGCAGAGAGGGATTTCATGGAGGTGACACAGAACTCCACTTACCTCTGGCTGCCCCTGGGGTAAGTGCCAATTCAACATAACTGATAGTTTATTGATTTGTTTAGTTTGTCAGGAAGGTATGGGCACATTACTTACTCTGAGAAATAATGCTTCACGTTTACATACAACTGAAGATCATAGCTCTATTAAGTAAAAACAATCAGAAAATGCAAGCATGAAGGAAAGAATGTGCAACTGACATCATTGATATGGTTTGTTACCTGTATTTGCTCATTTGGAATCCTTATTATAACCATTGATTACAATTTGTTCAAACAGCCTCCGGGCTGAGAAGCAGCTGGTGAGCAGTTGCCGTAGCGCAGGGCTGTATGGGGCCACTTGCACTAACCCTCACTCTYGTGTCTCAGAAAGGAGGCCTCAATAAAATGCAACTTCACCCTCACATGCTGAATTCAAAACACTAGGGTTTAAATGATGTGGTTTGCTACATATGAACCATACCTTATAAGGCATTAAATTATTTACCATACACACAAGTAGATCTTGCTGATGATTTAGAGAGGCACTGCAACATCCTGCCTCTGGAAGCATCTCAAAGCTACAACTGTATTTCATAGAAACCAGAATCCCTAATGCAGATAGAAATATTTTTCCAACACTTTTCCCTGCAGATTTTAATTTCATTCATTCATTTTATTCATGTTATTCATAGTCTTGCACTGAGGGGCAACACACTAATGTCAGAAGGAATGATGGCCTGAAGACCAAAACTGAAAAGTGGGATTGGCTGCTGCTGCTCCTGATACTTCGAGATGGTTGAACTTTTTCTTTTTGATTTCTTTTTCCTGTCCTTTAGACTTTTTAAGAGAATAAATTTGTGTAATTTAGAAAAATCGTAAGTTTTGCTGACTTTTGGTAATTGCTTCAACAGAGAAAGTTAATCTATTATCCAGGTCATTTAATTTTCACCATCTAATCAAGCAAACAACACATTAATGAAACAATGAGAGATCATTTCCGTAAGAAAACTTCCACCTTGATGAATTTAATAAAATACAAAGCAAATATAAAACTTGGAATGTAATACCTTCTCTTGTATTTTACACATTAAATGGATTTTTTATCGTATGTTATAGTACCAAACACTGTGCTGAGTGCTGTCCTTGAGTTCCTGAGGTAAAATTAGTCTGGCTAACTTCAATGAAAACATTGTGAAGCTGGCTTATTCTTCAAATACTTCTTCTGTTATAAAGATGACAATCAAGAAAAGTGACATTTTCTTGAACTCCGCAAACAAGAGCGACCTCTTCTTGAAAGTGTAAATCAAGGAACTGTAATGGATTAAAGACTACAAGTCTAYCTTGCATCAGAACCTTTCCCACTAAATAAAAGAACTATGAGAAAAGCCACTATGGACATCATTATCATCCATTTAACATRAAAAGTGCACAGATACAATGATAGATGGGCAACAGCATAGTATCGTTAAGTAAAACCTGAAGTTACTCTATCCTACTTTGTTTCAGACACTTAAAATAAGTGTCAATACGCAGTATCCACGCTAATAAAGTTTATTTTCATACATAAATATAATTATTTCTAATTATTTACTGACTCCATAAATTTGAACTCTAGATACTAAGATCACTTTGGACATTGTAGGTGGATAGGTGATTCACACTAGTTCATCCTTTCCTAGTGGCTTTGAGACCATCCCTAAATTCAAAGCTTCTGATTGTCCAATTTGTCTGGCTCTTCCAGTGCCCCCTGGGTCATCCTGATCACCACAACTGGTGAATCATGAGAAGGCCACAGAGCGCTCTGCTTTCCTAGTGTCTTTCAAAGCCCTATGGACAGCCACAGTATGTCGCCTGTGTGTGGCACAGTTGTCTGCTTAATTTTATGCCGATGGTCACTATTACCATGGCCCTTGGTTCATCCAAATCTACCTAGATCAAGAACTAAGGCTGAAACACAGTGAGTGGAAAACATCTGAGGAGGAATRACATAGTTAGCAACTGGGATCTTTAAGATAGCATGTGGGTCCTGGCATGAATCTTTATGAAGGGACTCTCCTACAGACCACAGCCAAGAATCAAGCATAAGAGCACAGACCACATTTTGAGGAGCCTGGTTTTTGAATTGCAGAGCAGGGTTGGGGGGAGGAAATAGATGAAATGGCAGCCAGAAAACTTATTTAGACTGTAACTACCTTGATAAAGTGTAGTAGAATGCATTGTTTTTATTTGTTTTTGTTTGTTTGTTTCAATTAACCCCTTCAATTAAGAAGGGGTTTCTAAAGAAAAAAGGGCTGAGAAATCTGGGATGACCAATGACCTTGCCAATGCAATGAACCTTCTGCTCACTAATAAGACAACAGAAGGAGCATTCTTGTATCTGCAGGGAGGTAATGGGGTGGAGAAGAAAAATCATGAAGCATGCTTGGAAGGAATGGAGAAAAGGTCCCAAAGGAGCAACTGGRGATTTTGGTGTCTCAAGGTGAAGAAATCACCCAAAAGTTAATCACGTTACCWAAGGAACATCACCTTTCTACCCCACAGGAAGAATATAAAAGTGGTGCCCAAAGTTGTCACTGGGCAAGAGTTCTCCACAGTACCCATCCTSTCTCTATTGAAAAGGTTCCCCATAACTACTCACAGGTTGTGAAGCACTCAGCAATGCACTGTAGATTTGGGTGTATTCTCCATATTGGCATCAAGCTCCTCTCATTGACAATACTAAAATCTTAATCTCTCACAGATACACTTGATAGCCTATCATTAGCATAGACCCACGTGGGGACATAAGATGAAAATGTATCTTGGAAATGGCCCTGTCCCAGATGGGCATGTTGTTCCTTTGGAATTTGGCGGTGATGTTGAAGTCATGAGGGACAACAGCAAGTCGGTTGTGGAACAAATGGTGCATGGTGTCATGACAGAGGCTGCCTGCAGAAACYCTATTTTAACTTGTAGCAAAGACTTAAATATTTTAGTAGATGTCACRAGAGGGAAGTACACAACTAGCTCACAGAACAGTGCAGACCTGGCCACTCCTTTCTAATCTGAGAGATGTTATTCACATGGTAATTCACTTACACTAAACAATTCTTGTTATGTCCAGCAAGGATGAGAGCAGAACTCTGAAATCAAAAGTTAAATTCACCATCAGCCTGGTCATACATTTTCCTTCACTAGTCAAAGAACAAATAACTAGATCTTTTCACATTTTGAAATACCCTAACAAAAAAAAAAAAGCCAACAAAATAATCTAATATTTTGAGTTTGCATCAGTCCAATGCCTTGAAAACAGGCTACTTTTGACAATATGATTGTTGACATTCAGGTGACAGAGGCAAGGGTAATACAAGGACACGACAACATAGGAATGGGATATCAACACAGAGAAAAGAGTCTATCACAGGAATACAGACTTTCCTGGAGGCTAACCTGTAAGTCAGCTGAGAAAGGCCAGAGTAAGTATACACTATGGCCATGCAAAAAATGACTGTGCTGATACTTATATCAGGATCCTCAACATGTCAGTGAGGCCAAGGATTACAAATGTGCACCGCAGCTGAACTGCCGCACCTAGGTCTTGTTTCCTGACATATGAAAAATACACTATATAGCAATATAAAAAAGCTGCAAAACTATTGAAGCCTTTAAAATCAGCAAAATAACTGTTGTTTTTAAACAAAGCCTAAAACTATTGAAGGATCGGTGTCTGGCGTGTACAATAAAAGACTGATGATTCCATATATATCTTAAAGAAGCTTAAAATTGAGATTTATAAATAATATAGATGCAAGCACCTTACTCTCCGCCTTTTACATTTGCCATAGTATTTTACTTGGAAACTGAACAGTTAAAAGTAGTAAATATAATCTCATTTTATTATGCTGATACATGGAGATGTTTATTGCAACTTACTGGGTACTTCTACTGTTATTTTAAATACGTAATTAGAATAATCATTCATTTACTTACCACCATAAAAAGGGAGAACATCAGTTCTCTTTGGTTTAGGTTAATCTGGTTTAGGTTAGTCTGGTTTAGACTTCCAAATGTAAAGATTCTAACCTGGTTCTGATAGAATTTCTAGAAAGAATACTTTTCTCATCCACTTTTAAAGGGAGTCCAAATCATTTGGAAAAAAACTCCCTTTTAAAAGCATTAAAATTAAGCATAAATGGAGATTTCAAAGGAATTAAGCAATGTACAATGTCTGTCACTAAAGCAAACTATACTGTGGTACTGTCTGTGCCAACAGGTTTCAATTAATACATATTTTTGCATTAATCTTCATATCACAGCCCTTATTAAGCAAGATATGTATGCATATTTCTAATCTCATTAAAGCCGTACTCACTGATGACCTGTATTTCGGGATGTGCTTGCCATTTCTTGCCACAGTTTCTTTGAAGTTGTATTTAATAGATAAAATATCAAATTTATGACATAGGTTGTCTAATAGGACATTCTGCCTGTAATATTGACAGTATAAGGTGTTTCAGAAGAAATAAGAAAGCCACTAGAGGAAATTTCTTCCTTTCCTCCACATGACATTCTCATATGTCATACAAATCAAAGCCAAATTATCTTATTTTATAAAATCTATCTAATGTATTTTTKATTTCTCTTTCCCTTCAAAAACATCCTTTTTGAAAATTTCTATAACCAGAATAATTAAATTTAAAATTCATTATTTAAAGAGCTGTATTTAAAATGAAGATAATACAATCCACAAGATGAGGGTTTAAGGACAATAAGAAGAGAAAAGAAAGAGTATTCCTTCTGGGAGGGAGAGGTCTTGGACTCTCTGTAGAGGATAAATGATCTCCATGAATATAAGAGGAAAAGCACAGTAGAAATTGTGTAACTTACTGGATAGGCATTGAACAAGCACCAATTAGCAGATAACAGCCACCTTAGGGCCATCTCAAATAAAAATCATATACACTGAAATGCCTGTTTCCTTTTTATGTGTGTTTCCTTTTTACAGAAAAAAAAAAAGATAGGATTAGAACAGAACAAAGCTTAAATACGTATTCCAATTCTTTCATTGAGGTTTTCAGATGATATACACATCTCTCAAATTGCGACTAACAGAAAAGCCGTGTTTTACTATTGAAAATCAGTCATTGGACATGCTGAGGAATCTCCAACAAAAATGAACATGGGCCACAAATCTTCAAAGCATATTCATTGTCTTACTTACTACCATACACATTTGTAGAATCTTTTATACTGCTTCTGAATTCTTCTTTCCATACRTGTTTAAGTCTCACTAGATTTTGGAGGCATTTAAGAACACTTACATATTGAAATGTCCATGCTATATGAATAGGAGGCTAAGGAATGTAACGTAGAATATCAACCACATAAAAACTAGATGAGCCCAGTGACAGCAAATAGAGAGTGTTGAAAAGCTACAGTGAGGTGAGTAAGGGCATACAGAACATCTGCCCAGGGAACATCTGATCTTTCCCAAATCCAGCCAGAGATGACTCAAAAATTTTGAATGTAACATAGCAAAAAAGTAATTAATTCTCATTTGACCTACTTCATCCTGCAATTAGCTGGAAGAGCTAATCTAAAGTCCAGTTTATTGTCCAGGACAGGCTCTTTGGGTTACCCTTACTGCTCTGAGCTGACACCTGGGAAATATGGTAATCTGTACTAAGTGATTGAGGAATACAAATTTTACTGTAACTTAATAGAATCTAAAAGTACCTGACAGCTAGAAATTTTTCATAAAGCCAAATTTTACATCATATTGTAGGGGATGATATGGAAAAGCTGCCAATGTAACWCCTAAGAAACAGTAAGAAATGAAGAGAAAGGAAAGCAGAAAGGGACAGCAAGGTTTTTCTAAGAGTAATAGATAAGTGAACTTGAAAGACCAAGACATAAAGAAGAGAAATTAAGAGAAAATAAATACATTTGAATGCAGTTGTAGCTAAGCACTTTATAACATAAGGTTTAATTTAGGGTACAACAGACAACACAGAAATATGCTAAGGAAAATATAAAATACGATTAAGGTAAAAGGGAAGTACAGGCACCAAACACTAAGAAATATTTGCAATTTAGAAGTAGCAACAGTTTGCAGAAGGGTCAAATGATCTCCAGGTGTCTGCTCTGCAAAACTAAACCTGAAAGAGAATACCGAGGAATGTGATTATGTTTAAAAAAGCTCTTCTTGTATAAAGTCTAATCTGACCCCTGAGAATCAGCTAAGATGTAGCAATGTAAAATATGTAAAGACAGCTATTTTGATAGGTGTTTCATAAAGATGGCTGATTTACTGTGTTGATCTCTTTTTCACCAAAAATGTCCGAAATCAAAATAAAAATGACCATGACCAAAAAAAAAAAAAAAAAAAAGAAAAGTTTTTCATTCTCTTACAGTGTAGCATTCTCAAAAAAAACAAGCGAATGACTAACCCCAGTGTGGGTGCTAGTTATCTGAAGTGAGGTAGACAGTATATATTTTAACACCAAGAAATGGGACCCTTGTAAAATCAACTAGCCAGTGAACTGTAAATTTGATTACACTGATCACAAAATTCTGATTTCAGTGAGGTTGGAATTGACAATGGAAGGCTAACTGCAACCCTCCAGTTTTACTAAAGAATGTAGAGAAACTTCTCTGGAGGTAGAGCAGTGTTTTCTGTCGAGGTTGATCCACTGCCTCTTACTGAGGCGGCAGATTTGAGCTCAATCCTCTAGTTTCAGAAAGTTAATCGAGTGGTTAATCTTTGCCTAGAAATTCCAGGAATAAAGTTCTTCCAACTGAGCTTAACCTCAGCATGTGTGATGGAATTAAATTCACTAAATCCTCGCTTCCCTGAAAGTCTTGTGTTTGAAACAAAAACTGATCAAGTGCTGTTACCGTTCTGTGTGCACACCACACATGATTAACACAATGACAAGTTAATCATATTCAACTGCTTCTATTTCATCAGTAGCTGTTGCATGATATTTAAGGAAAAGAAAAGTTAATTTATGCTGTCTTTCTACAAGCGGATACAGATACAAATACCCAGCTCAGTTCTGTTTGGCTCTACAGAGATTAATACACGTGTATTGATGTATCCACATGCATTCATTTGAAACCAAGGCCACTAATGAGATCCTAAATGTGCCAGGAAATGTGAGTTCCAGTTACTGACTCTGCTGCAAACATGTGATGTGCTTTAAAATCCCTGCCTGAAGGATACTAAGGGAGCAYAAAAAATATTCTATTAGCTGGTCAAAATAGAAAAATAGAAAACTTTTCTAAATTTCAGTAAACTATTCCCCAAAACTTTAAATCCTCTGACAATTTTATCTTTGATTTTTTTTTTTGCTTGTCTCATGAAAATATTCTAATACAAAAATGCACTTTTTTTTTTCTGATTTACTTAGCTTTGCAGGATCATCGAGCTGCACATGAAGAAAATTATGCTGAGTGGGGCCCATAATTACTATTGTAAGTGTGGTTCAAAACAGAGAGGAAGGAGTAATGGGGAGTAAGGATCTCCCTTCCCTAGATCATACATATGATGCAGGAGCAGATTAAAAAAGATCATATCTAAACTTCCATAGTCCACAGAGTGGTGTCAAAATCCTTTCTCTTTTGAAAAACAAAAACACAACCCCCAAATGTTTTTAAATGTCTCTGGGTCAGAAATCAAAGCTCACAGAGCATCTTGAAAACACAATTTTAATGTTACTATGGCAGCCCTGTTTGCCCAAGCCTGCACACGCCTGAAGAAACAACAGCTAACAGAACCAAAAAAGGCTGTATTTTTTTCTGACACTTCCTAAGGCAGCGAGCTAGGCCTTCTGTTTGGATGCTTGCAGTTAGCTCTGGCAGTCGGCGGAGCTGTTTCTGTACAAGGCTCACACGGCTGTGTGTCCCCRTCATCCCCTTTGCTGTGGGAGTTTCTGTGAGTCATGAGTGTCCCCTAGGCCTCGATGCCATCTTGCCAAAGTGTCTTTCGACACCTACGTGAGCTCGCTAAGCGCAGGCGTGGATCGGTGCCATCCTCAAGCGCTGCTGAGAGGGCTCAATAAGCCCGGCCTGCCACAAGGCTGCTCAGCTTTGGTGAGATGCCAGTAACTGAGCCTGCATCTTCACTACACCCAGCTCTGCGGGCAGCCTGTTTTGCAGCATGAACGTTACCTTATTATCCGGCACGCCAGTGCTCGACCCCTGAGTCTCYTGGCACATTCCCTAGCTATGGCATCTGCAGGCTGACATTTGACAAGGAAGCAATCTGAAGACCAAATTATTCTAGGCCTCGTAGACTAGGCCTGCTTTCTGAAAACACACAGGGATTTTTACATTATGTGCTTTTAACATASAATAATACATGGACCTAGACAAAAGAAAATTAATTAAAAACAGTCTTCTCATTTCTGAGAGATAAAAAATAAAAAAAATAAAAAATAAAAAATAAAATAAAAGAAGATATTATTTTTGTATAGGCTTCCTCACTGCTATGGATAGTTTTTTGGTAGAATCAATAAAACCTCAGTTTCTCCCAGGGCTTGCATACATCTCTCTGGACCAGAGATCCTTCAGTCTTAGCTTGAGACATTCCATYTCTCCAGTGACAACTTTGTAGCCCATTGTTTTTCTCTTGCCTACGCTTGCCTCTCACCAGCAGGAGTCTTTCCTTAATTCCTCTGTCCTCCTATCTCCTCGCCTCTTCGATCTCTGCTCTCCTCAGCAAAGGATYTCTCCCTCCTCAGCACCAGGAGAAATGCATGTGAAGACTAACAGGATGTTTAAAGGTACAGCTGTATGTGCATTTTCTTTAACAGCAATATGATGTGAGACGTTTCTGATGTCCCCCTCTCTCCTTCTCCACAGTTACTCACTCCTTCACCCCTTTGTTATATTTGCAGAAGTGTGTTTGAGTTTTCAAAACGAGACGGATCAGGCAATGGATTAAAGTCTGAAATGGTACTGAAAAAAGAGGGAAGATGAAAACAGCCAAATGTTAAATATGAGAACTTCAAAGGGAAACATCTGTGTAACCATTGACTTAACTTTTTATTATTATTATTATTATTATTATTATTATTTATTTATTTATTTATTTATTTATTTATTTTTATTACCAGGGAGGCTGCTGTTTGCAAATGGTTACCACAGCACAGTGTCTGTATCTATCTACATGCACAGATGTCTTCTAATAGATCAATATTTTTGTCAAGTCAATCATTAATGAACATGAAGTGACACTAAGGACTAGTCTSTGGTACTGAGACATTAGTCAGGTTATCAAGAAACCGCCCTTGATGCTGTTACAAACAGGGGATTTTAACACAGGTTCCCCCAAAGTAGAAGGAGTAGATGACAGCAGAGGCCCTGACAGTGCCAGTGTGGGACACCAGCAAAGCTGCCAGCGCTGTAAACACAAAGGTTCAATTACTCATACAAAGGGAATGCAGCCTTGGGCGGTGGGAAAAAAAGCTTTTCTAAGGATAATCGTGGACAGAGAGCAAGTTACCATGTCGTGTGAGCAAACCCACAGTGAGCAAACAGTGAATCCAAGCAGGACCGGAGTGAGGAGGGTGAACCCCCCTACACYAGCATCGTCCTCCTCACAAAGAAAGAAACCATAAATGTAAGAGCCCTACTGTTTTAGTGAAGAACTTGAGATGCTGACTGTAAGTCCCAACCTTTCTCTTAAAAAAAAAAACAGTGCTGTCAGTCTTAGAATCCAGAGGGGCCTTAGAAAGGCAAGTGCAGCATTATGGAAAGGGCTGGTCTGCGTATGTCAGTCTTAACTATATTACGAGGAATGAGCTATAAAATTGCATAATTTGGTCTATGAGAATTAATTAATTGTAACATGACTAATAGTTCCCTAATTAGACTGTTAAGACTTTAAATAGACTAGCAACAAATTCTTGGCTTTTCATATGTGGTGGGTTTCCTTTARTCCGCGTGAAGCGCATGAGATGGTTGGTCTGCCCTGGATGACTGCCTGTTAAAATCAAGATCCAATGCTGTGGCTTGAGATAGATAACCTTGCCCTGCTGTTTAATTCTAATCTTTATTCTGGCATTTTGATACAAGTTAATGAACGTGAACAAAAGTAAGGTGCTGGATGCTCTCTATAACACTTCCTTCTGACATAGACATTAGGAGTAGTGATCTGGAATTGCGCTTCTTCTTTCATGATGTGATCAGTCACGAAAAAATAAACAGCATCTACTCTAAGGCATCCCTAAATAATGTGTTAGAAGAACAAAAAGTAGGTTTCCATACTGTTGCTTTAGACTATCTTAAATAGAGCTGAATGCTTTTGCGTTGCCTTCCATTGTACTCTGATTAAAAAAAATAAAAAGATTCAAGCTAGCAAATTGCTAAATAGAAGTTCTAAACAGCCTTTATGTAGGTGTGAATTCAAATCTTCTTGTGGTTTTACCTAAGTACAATTTGAAGAAGTGRGTGTTTAGCAATCTTGTGTTTTTTGCTGATACTTCATACAGCATTTAAATTATTGCTACATTGTTCTATCTCCTGCCCTTGAGCCCTACTTACAGTGACACTAATGCTCTGCAGAATGAGACACAATTCTATGCTGTTGCACAAGGGTTTACCAAAGAAAGGTGAACAAAAGCCTGGCAGGTTTTGTTTTCATTCATTTACTTGTCCCAAAGTCCTCAAACAAAGGTGAGCTTGAAAATTTCGCAAGCACCCCTTTCTCCATTATGKTTTTTTTTTCATAGAAAATAATTCATAAATAAAAGTTGATGCAATCAGACAGTAAGCATTCATGCCATTCATTACAGCTTCCTCAAACAATGCTGACAGAACTAAGTTAAAATTGCAAGGCASAAAACTTGGCTGTGCACCATGTCAGACAACTTGGAGGGTTGTGCAGAACGGTGACACTCAGTGATGCCACCGGTGATGTCACCAGCTACAACATTCAAGTACTTAATGTTTTGAAAATGTGATTATTGGACAAAAGCCTTAATGCTTCCCAGCAGAAGAAAACAGGCTGTGGAGAGCATAGGCCACCAAATGTGATTGTTTGTAGCTTCCACCAAAATTTACTTCATTTTTAAGTGATACTTTAGCCATAGCACAATCACGGTATGCACAATAGATGTATATTCAACAGATATCTAAATATATTTGTCCGGAATATTTACAAAATATGTATAAATATCTTAAAACATGGATAGAGAACTCAGTGATTAGGAGCAAACATTAAGAAATAATTAAAACAGAAAGAAATATATTCAAAGTTATATCCTAATTTAAGAAACTATGGTTAATAAATTATCTGTTTGAATATTTGTATGAATAATCTGTTTGAGGTTGTATCAAGAATTTATTTCTGAATTTATTTCCTTTTTTTAAAGTCTCATTCTTCTCTCAAATATTTCTTATAGATCTTTTGCGACGAGCTACTTTTGACGATCAATATAATGTAGGTATYTCCTCCAAGTTCTGCTCAGATACTAAGAAATATAAATATGATTATTTCATATTTAAGTGGAAAGAGACGGAGTTTACTAGGTTGTTCAAAACCATGAATACAGCCAGTACTCTAATCTGAATTAAAATCTTTGGAGACATTAGTCTCTTGCTCTTCCTGCTTCATGCTTCATTCTTAGTATATTACGTGCACTCCAAGAAAAGTAGAGCAATAGTCAATGAAAAATAAAATGTAGAAACAGGTAAACTAAGTCCACACAAYGAGCAGAAAGTTCAGGCAGCACAGTTATCGCTGTGATCTTGACATGGTGTATTCATTTTCTCAATARAATTCCATTTTGATAAATCACACATGGAAAAAATAGGACTAGAAATTAATAAATAAGGAAATGTAATGCAAGCAGAAATAAAATAAAAATCCTGAAATGCTAGTTTCAGACAACACAAGAGATTGATACCTGATAATAGTAAACTAATTTGTATTCAGTTTGTGGCGTCTGTTACTACCACACAGGATAAGGAATCAATATTTGAGCAATTTTCTTTTCCTTTAAGTGATGAAGCCCTGTATCAAGTGTTTCTATATTTTAGAAAGAAGGGATTACTRGATTAGAAAAGCAATGCTTCTCTGCAGATTAAACCTTTCAACTTCTTCGCCACATAAAAATATTTGTTACAATACTATATATAGTGATTTTTTTTACATGAGGATGAAATATATATTAAATAAAACTATCAATCTGAGATGAGAAATGGCATCAGTGGTCTGCCACACAARAAAATACTGTATTTCATGACAAAAACTGTTCAATAGTATTTGTAATAGTATATGTAACAGTGTATGTATCTAAACAATGCACAGAATAAAGTTGAGATATAAAACAGTCATTGTCACTTAACCCCATATTTGAGTTGGAACACGTGCAGGATTCTCTATATATTAACTTGAAAGGTTTGTGCTGAGAATGAAACGTTTCTAAGAAAGGGGAACTTAATCAACGAGCCCAGCTCTGTGGAGCACTCTTAAGGGGAATGCAGGGTCTCATTTAGGTTTTGTTTTTACCTGGTTCAGGCTTATGAAGACTGCACAAAGGTGGATGGTGGTCACCTGCAAACATGCTGAACTGCTGTCCCCRGTACCAAAGCGGAGCAGAGCATGAGCTTGCCCAGCCCATGTGGTCCACACGAGTCCTTCTCAAGCGGGGCACATAAAGTAAGGGGGAGCTGCGAGGCCCTCGCAACTACTTTTATTGCTATTCGGGAATAATTTCCATCAAGCTGTAACATCCATAGTGCTTATGACCAGCATTTGCATTGACAGAACATAGCTGACACCTCGGAAAAAAAGAGAAATAAATAGAAGGGCAGTCAAATGAAAGGAAGAAAAATGATAACGAATGGCCATAAACAAAAGCCAAGAATGCAGAAGTACTAAGTATCTAAGAAGCGATGATAAATGGATTCCCATCACACAACAGGTTTAAAACCTGTAATAGTACCTATATTAACCCATGAATGAGAACAATACCTAATTCTTTAAATAAAGAATCTGAAAAACTACGAGTTTGCTCATTTATTCTTTGGTTATCACATCTTCAACACTCCTGTCTGTTCCACTGTGGCAGCTTCCCGGAGATTTAAGATATATGAAATACAAGGGAAAGAATGTAAAGGATAGATAATGCTAAATAAAGGATGAATATTCTTTTGTTATCTCCTTATATTAGGAGGAAGAGAAACAAGCAGAAGCTCTGCTTTAAAAAAAAAATCAGCAAAATATAAGAGAAAAAGATTAATTTCCTATGTTCTAAGGCCTGGGGTATCTTTACTGTTCAACCTTTCACTTCAAGCTATAACACCACCAACATGGCATGATGTAAGACAATTACTCATAATTTGGAACATAAGATTTCTTTYGATATATGAAATCATTCTTGTCCTTCAAGATTACAAAGTTTAACTAGTTTATACTTTATTTCATACACATGATCCCAACAGCAGGCTGCCTTAGGCTTCGTTTCCACTTAATTCAGGAAAACAACATTCCTTATTCATGTACTGCCTGATCAAAGGCTTACCACAACATACTTTTTTTTTAAAAAAAGAAAAAGCACATTTTGAGCAGATTTCTTACAGCTAAATGAGAAACTGAGCTCAACTCATGGAAAATGTATTTGTTCTGGTCTTGTTGTTTTCACAATTTGTGTTCAGAGTTGTCTTCTCAAATTTACAGCATTCAAAATACAAGAGGAAAAAAAAAAGGGAAAGAAATGTCTGAATATGATATTGATACATAATGGCATAAAGGCAAGATCACTAAATAGAAAAAAATAAAGAAGCATGTGAGGCTTCTTGCTTCTTTTTGAGTGGTTCAGGTTTCCATTACTTACAGTATGTGTATGCYGATTAAAAGCACTTTGGGCATACAAAGTGCTAGGCATTCACATAATTGTTTCAGCGTTGAAGGATCTTTGGACTTAGCAATTACAAGTACAGAGAGTGAAATGACAGCTACTTTGCCTTGAGTATTATGGGCAGATTGCTTGTATTTAGACAATCTGCCCATACCATCAATCACCACTTGTCAAGATACGTAACAAAGTTCTACTTTAAGCACTTAAACAGAACAAGGTCAAAGCAATCACATTCTATTTCTAATATGCTTTAAATATTTGATATACCTTATACAGCCTCTGACAAAACAAGGATGACTTGATTGTATAGTTACATAGATTAGTATCTTTTTAATTACAGCATCTTGTTGAAAATACAGGTGACAGTCTACCTGACCTCTCACATCCTCTCAGAAGACTTTTCCACTTACAATGTGCTCCCAAGATTGCTTATTTAGGTAAGTCAAAATATGATTTAAATATTTCACAGATAAACACTAAAATAAACTCCAAGTTTTTATTAACCTCACTGTAGGCAGATGCAATAGTGAGAGACACAACTGTATAGAAGAGATCGGGTTGATTTAAGAGCCTATGAACYGACAATATTTCTAGACCAGAATTAATGTCACGGAGCTCAAGACAATCAGCATGACCTGCTTATGCAATTCTGATGTCAGGTTTCTTTTATTTGTATTTTAAGATTGTCATGCTTCATAAATTGAATGCGAGCAGATTTACCACCCTTTTTTTTACAAAGATGCAAAATACTATTAATCATTGTATTGAATTAGTATTCCTTGCTTAATTTCTTACTCCTTTTAGATTTCTAAAAGGAGAGGAAAAATACTAGATTTGTTAGCATATTAGTAAAAAGCAATTATTGTAACCATCTACCTTTTAGTTGTCATTGATGGCATAGCAAAAGAAAACCCATCATTTTAGAATGTTTCTGCTTAGTTAATATCTCTATTGACCTATTCTGCTGCCCCCTCACGAATCCCCCTCATCATTCCCTCAGATAGAAATGCAAAGTTTAACTTAAACCTGTCAGTTTCATATACCAATTTTTATTCTGGGAATTTTTCTATATAATCATTGTCAAGGTGATACTAGAAAACTTTAAGCAACTTTAATTTACAACATTTTTCAAGTGATAAATCTAAAGAAGCAATGGATTGGAAAAACAAAACAAAACCAAACAACATTGCTTGTTTTTTAGGGCCAGCCGTACAGGCCTTTCAAATGCAGGTTGTCTCTACATCCCTGATAGAAGCTGGAAGTCCAGGCCCTGCTTTGTAGTCTAAAGAAGAAATGCAGACCGATTTCATCCTTAACATGGTTTGTGTGTTCATCGATTCTTTGACAACCTTTTCACTGGTTCTGACTGAGATTCCCTTCTTCCAATATTAAGTACGTGTCAG
Organism: Nothoprocta perdicaria; assembly: GCF_003342845.1. Classification (NCBI taxonomy): domain Eukaryota; kingdom Metazoa; phylum Chordata; class Aves; order Tinamiformes; family Tinamidae; genus Nothoprocta; species Nothoprocta perdicaria. The sequence goes on from NW_020454095.1 coordinate 1,937,801, forward strand.
AGGATCAATTCTGTTAGTTCAGAAAGCCCACGTCTCTCTTGCACATTTGTAACCATCATTTTAGCTCAGCACTGTATCAACGTATAGATAAAAATCCTCATGTTCAAAAAAGCTGGTTTTTTTTTCTCTATAAAACAGAAGATTCTTTAAAACTAGAAAAAAATGGCTTTCTGAGTAACTGAGGAGTTAATCTCCTTCAGTGAAATAACATTTATCTACTGAAGTAGCCCCCAAATCAGCATCTAGGACAGCTTCYGGACAAGCCACTCACTCTTCAGTGCCAAGGGACCCGTTTGGTGCTTAAGTGCTGGGCATRATCCTGCCACAAGCACCACCCAACTCCCATCAAATAACTCCTGCAAGACCTGTCACCTTGTAAGGCATAGTTCTCAACACTCATCTTTTCACAGAATCACAGAATGTTCAAGGTTGGAAGGGACCTCTAGAGACCATCTAGTCCAACCTTCCCGCTCAAGCAGGGACACCTAGAGCATGTGGCGCAGGGTGGCGTCCAGGCCGCTTTGGAAGACCTCCAGAGAAGGAGACTCCACAACCTCCCTGGGCAGCCTGTGCCAGGGCTCTGTCACCCTCACAGTAGAGAAGTTTTTCCTCATATGGAGATGGAATGTCCTGTGTTTCAACKTATACCCATTTCCCCTTGTCCTGTCACTGGCCACCACTGAGAAGAGCTTGGCTCCTTCCTCCCTACATTCCCCCTTCATATACTTATACATGTTAATAAGATCGCCTCTTAGCCTTCTCTTCTCCAAGCTGAACAGGCCCAACTCCCTCAGTCTCTCCTCATACGAGAGATGTTTCAGTCCCTTAATCACCTTTGTCGCTCTCCGCTGTCCCCTCTTTAGTAGCTCCACATGCCTCTCTCTTCTTTTCCCTTTTCTTCTTTTCCCTTTTCTTCTGTTGCATGCTGTGCAATTAATTTATCAGCTTATATTTGCTCTAATTATGTGAGCACAAAGTTAGGCTTTCTCCAGTATTTCCTCTAGTCTTGAATCTAAGTTTTCAGATTGCCCAGATAGCCCTGGGCGGAAGCTGAAGAAAGTGCAGCAGGGGCAGAGAGACATTAGCCTCAGAAAGACTCTCCTGAAAAATGAAAATGCTGGACTTCAAGCAATCACATTTCAGTCTTTAGGTAGGATAAAGTAAGTCACCACATTAGTCATTGGGAAATAAAAGGTCAGTCTGGAGCAGTCATATTTGATAATACCATTAAGGTTTTTCTGAATGAGCTGAAACTGTTACGAATTTATTTGATTTTTATACGCATAAGAACCAACAGTTGAACATTAGACATTAAGAAGAGGAGAAGAAAGGTCAGAACCTTTTCCAAGTCTCCTGAAGTAACTTGGGTATTGTCTAATTTAATTTTTAAGTGTGAGATAAGACATGGCACAGGTAAAAGAGAAAGATAAGACAGAGACACATTCCCATCTAAGGAAAGATAACTGTATGTGCTATCACACTGGAGGTATGGTAATTATTTGTTACCAAAGGGCTCTAAGTGATTAAGCAAGCAAACTCACATCTGCCCCAAAGCAATCTTTCACCTATTTGGTAAAACTTCCATTTTACTTTTTTTTTTTTTACAGAATAAATACACATAGTCTGCTTAATTCTGATGGAGGTTTGATTGTAACTGCTCTGCCATTGCGAAAGGAAAAGGTCATTCTAACTCCAGCAAGAGAAAGAACTGTAGCGAACTTTTTGAAGATCTTAGACAGGAAATAGCACTGATAACAAAAACAATTGTTTTTGAAAACAAAAACAATTTCCACCTCTCACCATAGAAACATYTGTCCATGCCTGGACTGAGATCCCTAGCAGCACTCCTGATGCCATTTGCTGAGGAAAATGTACAAATAACATTTGCTCTGATAATTAAATTCCATGTAATTTTTGTTTTTAATTCCAGATGGTAATTCAGCATATTTTACTTTTTCAAAAGTGAATTATTCAGTGAAAAGTCAAAACTGGAGTATTAGGAAATTCCCCTTCACACTTAAATTCAGGTGTTCCTAAAAGCTATAGGACTTTCAGACTAGCTTTATTAAAGCACTTGTTAGATAGTGAAATCTCTGCCAAAGGAGAAATTTCAATTTTATCAAAGGGTCCTAAAACTCAACTGTTCAACAAGAAGATCCTAAAACGTGCTTTAAAATCACTAAAATCACAGCAGTTTTAAAATGCAAAAGCACGGAGTCATGGGTATGCATGTAACCTTGGAGAAAAGTGTGGGAGGGTGCTTTTAAAGTGTTTCTAGCAAAGTGCTTCAGAAAATCATTAAAACATTCAATTATTTTAAGAAAAACAGGTTCATTTTGAATTTGTGATTGCTCCTGATGGAGTAAATATAAATGCTACAAAACTGAAAGTTAGATGGAGCAACCAAAACAAATAAAAATAAAGCTTGTACTATTGCCAAGATTTGGCATATTTTGTTTTGCAGTATCCTAAAATGCAAGTATTTAATTCAACATTATTCTAATTTCAAATCCAGAAAGACGAGTTTGGTAGTAGTGATAAACTCAACTGAAATGTGATGTACGCAAACGAGAATTAAATGAACTGGATTACCTGCAAATTGGAATACATCTTATTTGTTATTTCCTTGCATGCAAAGGCAAAGATAACATTTTAAAAGGCATGGACAACATTACAATTTATTACTACAGCACAATCATGACCTACTGTATGAAGCAATTATGCAGCTGCAAAAATGCCTGCATAATTATTCTTTCTAGTTTACGTTTCTGCATAACTGTACTCCAGCATCTTAGCTTCAGCGGCCCCCAAACCGCTCGTGCCCGTGCTGGAGACCCTTCGCAGGGTCAGGGCTGCCTGTGGAGGGCTGCAGACAGGCTGGCACTGCTACGCTRAGGTGTCAACTGATGCTATTTGTCAAAAGGAGGTGCTAATGAAAGAGCAAAATTATAACTATTTAAAAGTCGGTGTCAACTGATGAACATTGCAGGGGAAAGAAAAAGACACAAGTGAATCTRTGTTCTTGAGTGCGGCAGTAATCATTGACAAGGGGGAGAGGGCAATGTGATAATTCTCCCACAAGCTGCTGGAGATGGGAATGAACTGAAAAATTTATCTGAACCTAGGGTTCAGAGTAGTATCTGTCTCTGTCTAAGACAGAAGGGAGAGAAACAGATATATTTGGGGAACTKCCTCTTTGCTGTGCCATGATGAAACAGGAGGAAGCAGTGAAAAAGTGCCAGGAAAAAAGATCTTCTATTAATTCTTACTTATCCCGTTCTTATTTACTTCAATGCAGTTTATAAAATTATGACTGTACKGACTCTTAGAGTCATCTTCCAAAAAAGTGCACCGGAAAAATGTGCTTGGGTCACGCTGCTTCTCCACAAAGTTGCATTTCCTGTTGCATTTCATTATTGCAGGCCTCGGGATACTGAACACCTTTTGTTCCCGTTTATTTTTCTCCCCTGCAGCAGCAGAGCTTTATCCTCTTTCASCTGGATGAAATGAAGGCCAGACTTGTCTCCAGCCCCTTGAATCTCCCAAAAATGTCCACGTCAGAATCCTGCACGAGCTGCCCTGTGATGCAGTGAACGCAAGCTACGGATTGGAGACCTTGACACAAAATTCTCCATCCTCTCCCAGGAAATCACTGCCTGAGTTGTCTCAATCCAGGTAAATTTAATTGTTTGGCAGATTCATTTCTTTCCAGAATGTAATCTTTATTTTTGGTTGGTATGCTAATTGCTATTTTGAAATATGGCTATTACACTTTAAGCTCTCAACTACTGCATAATAAAACACTCATTTTTCATTAACATTCAAATATCCTAGCTCTTTAAACAAAGTGTTGTTTTCTTCCTTATAATACAGCAAGCACAACATTAAAATTTGTTTTAGATATTTAAAACTGATTACCAATTTTTGTTTGGGGAAAGCAATTTGTGCAGGATTCTTATCCCATGAACAATAATCTTAGCTAAAATTATTCAGTCCTTTTTGAACAATGTGTGGTAAATTGCTAATTATAGCCAATTTAATCATGCAATATGAGCCATTTTTATGCTACACAGTTCCTTCAACTGCAATAAATGARTAGCTGCTATAAAAGAACAAAACAAATAAAGACTTTTGGAAAGTAACAACATACTTTGCACATAATGGATAAATCATAGACATTACTTAAAAACAAAGCCAATCTAGCACTATCGTATCTACAGTACAAGTTTTGACACTATCAATTGCAACWATGAGCACTGTACATGCTATTGAGTTAAAACAGCTGCTTTAATGCTTTCTTCCATTACCTTTTTCGAGGGATGATTTCATTCCATGTCAAAAAGGAGCACAAAATAGGATTATCACATGTATAGAACTGAAAAGTCCAACAGGCAAATGCCAAGTCCTTCCCTCTTCACGAGGCAAGGAGAAAACAAGTGGTTCCTCTTGTAGCAGGAAACCGGGTCAAGCCCTTCAAGAGGAACTAACCTTGACCTTGTGTTTGCTATGGACCTAAAAGGACCTTGTTCCTTTTAGCTGGCACGGTGACTACCATCTCAGCACTTAATGCCACCATTCCTTCAGGCAACTCACTACTACTGTTTGACTTATTTCTTGTGAACTATGTGCAAAACTAGATGCTTCAACTTGTGCACCTCTGTACTACATCACTGCTGGGAGACCTCTGAAGAGCATCTGGACACTGTAACTGGCTAGTTTTTGACTTATGCATTGAAATGAAAGCTTTATAGAAAGTCTTTAGAAGATTTTACCACTGGARATGGAAAAGAATGGACTAACTAACAAGCTTCACTAAATAACTGGCAGAACTACACAGAGCAGCAACAATGAATCCAACCAGTATCTATGCAGTAGATCGTGCCAAGCGCCTTTTCATTAGCAGCAGTTCATACTTATACAGTTTGTCAATAAATATATGCAATGTACAGCCTTTTATACACAGCAATAACTGCTTCTACCATGCAGATCTCTCGTTACAATCCTTTTCCTTGAGTATTTTGGTGACATTCCCGACCTGTGAATGGGAACAACCGCCATTCTGTGAGCTGGCTGGAAAGCAGGGCGGCTTTTCCCAGTGCTAGSGCAACTGAGCAAGGGGTGAAAACGAGGGGCCTTTGGGAAAGAAGCAGGGAAGCTGGGGAAGCTCGAGAAGGTCTCTGACCTCGTGCCGCCCTGAAGTCGCAGGGGAGGAACAGCCTGTGGGGGCCGTACAGGGGTCCCACATAGGGACACACGTAGCTCACATAGGGGTGAGCCTCATCCCCATCCACGGGGCTCCTGTTTCTCCTCTGAAAGACAAAATGGGTGAAAATGGGAGGAAGAGGAAGAACGAAGTGTGCCCGAGGCCCATCCTGGCCCGGATCCAGGACCTCACCAGCGCACAGTCTCGCACCAAGGCCAGGGCACGGCCTGGTCTGGACGGCCTAGAGTTCAGTGAATGTTTCCTTTGCTCTTCTCACTAAGATGGTGAAAGGATTAGACAGTTAATATTTTAAAACCATTAAAGGATTAAAAAGTTACAAAACTTTGCAAGTGACCTTGCAAGTTTTAATGGTTTGCAAACCCCACTTAATGGACTCAATTTGTTTATATTTACAGGTGTGTCAAAGATATACTCCTCCTCACTAAATTAAGATGCATATTACGTTTGTTCCCTCAAATATTGCAAATCTATAACACAGCTACATACATAAAGAATGCTTAAAAAGAACTTCATTTTCTGATAAAAGTCTAATTTCAAGCCCAGATTWATATTATTAACGTCAATGCTACAGTGGAATAAATATTTCCATAGACTAAGCAGCTTCACAGTTTGAGGCTAAAGGGGAAAAACGCAGATTTGCATTTATTTAATCACAAATAGAATCCAGTGTATTTTAATGCTGTCTGAAATGGCACAATGTTATCTTAATCATCAGAAGGCAAAAATTTATTTAACAAGTATTTCAAAAAAGCACTCAAAATGTAGATTTCAATGTGCTGACTAAAGCTGGTGCAAACCTCTGAGCAAATAAAACAACTGAACCTTTGTTATTGATAGAGAGCACTCAGACAGACCCATGTTTCAGTAGCATACTAAACAGATTACGGAAATTACAAGCACCACAACTCAACAACTGCTGTCTATCTTTAGAATTTAATAGAAGATGGGATACAAAGGCTTTGTGCCCAGAATTTTTTGGTCTTGTTTCAGTTCACTTTTTCACCGAAGTGTATCCGTAACAAAGCGTACTTAATATTATATCCCCACACCGCAAAAATGCCACTTTCAATGATGGATGCTACTTCTATAGATCCCACCAGAGTTGAAGGATGAATTTTCAGCACTCCACATCTAACAATATTGCTACATAAACTGGTTTAAGAAGAAATAACAGTTACTGTTCAGCCAGATCAATTTTCCAATATAATTCACCTTTGGTTTCACAAACAATTAATGCAGAGGATGGTGCACAGACTATCACTGCCTCTTCAGAAAAGCTCATTGAATACACAGCCCCAGAATCAATGTAAATGCTTTTCCAACAACACGAGCTGTGTTTATGGCGACACTCAGAACAACAAGTAGCGTGAGACAACAGCAGCAGAATAAACAATTGGCCAAGACAACCTGATGCCCACATCTTRCACATGTCATGAGGTCTTATCTAATCTAGTTTCAGGAAGACTTGATCTAATCTGGGCCCACAGGTGGCCCATGAGCAGCTCAAGCTCATCAGGGATGTTCCCGGAGCCCATCTGCTTTCGTTTCATCTGAAAGGAATCCAGCTCAGTCGGTCCGTGACTGCTCCATGATGTGAATGAATCCACAGTAAATGGGAATAATCAGAATATCTACTTTAAAGCTCACTCCTGATTTAAGTCAAAATGCTAATTTAGAGGCATTACTTGCCCTTCTACTCCTTTTTTTTTTTTTTTTTTAAGGCTACTTATATTGTTTTCTCCACAAGTCTTGCCTCTCCTCGGCTGACAGATATGGAAAGGCACTGAAAACCACTATCAGTAAATTGATGCTTTAATTTACAGTTTCTTGTTGTTATAACTCTTAAACATCAACTAGACAGAAAGAAAATTGCAATTCATGGCTTATAAAGAAAAGGGKTTTTTTTATATTAACGAACTTTTTTTAGCTTTGCTGCATAGACAAAGAGCAGCTACCTACATATTCCAGCTGAAAAAAGTAAAAATTCACTAAAATCAAAATTAAAATCTCAAATTCAAGCAATTATTAGTCAATGTGAATGCAATTACAATCATTTATGCTCTCATGTAACACGTGAGCCTCCAAAACATTAGGTTATTTTTTCAAGATCTAAATACAGATTGTAGAAGTACCATAAATATATAGGAAGGAAATCATCCCTTTAGACTGATAAAGTTGGGAGAGGAGTGACCTTGTTTTTAATACCATTAAAAAGACTTACATTTTTGTACACTACATACTGAGTTTCTGAAAAGCAGTCTATGATTTTTTCTAAACTTTATTATTCTGATGGCTTTAAAAATTAATCTCTTCTTTAAGAATTTAGCAGCAAACATATCATGCAACCATGGCTCAGTCAGCATTTCTTATTCTGATATAGGAAGTGTTTATATTTCACTTACAGAGTTATTGAATTTTTGAAATCTGAAAATAATTGTTTRCTGATGTATGTGCACTAGATTGGTTTCACTCCCAGGAGTGCTCAATATTACTATATACTCCATCATTGGATAGATTTAATTCATTATTTAAGATTCTGCTTGATCCTAGTTGCTGGTTGGTGGGCCTATCGAGTATTAGCTTAAATGATCGTATTTAATATCTGCCACAGGTGAGAGATGTGGCATTTCAATCATCACATTACAGAAAGAGAAATCAGAGAGGAGAAATCCCATAGCCTGCTAATCTATCCTTGTAAGACTCTCCATCACTGGTACTGGCAGCCTGTCCTATCAAGCTTTAAGAATTCCAACTTACTTGCTCAGCATCAAGTCCATGGTCCTAAAAGTTCTTCCCTCCCTGAATTTATGACCAGACTAGAGCCTGTTCTGATTTTCTTTGTCCTCTTTTGCTGCCCTCTTGCATGGCTGACACACGGGTTCAATTTGCTGTTGTCTATCGCTCCTGCTTTAAGATTTTTTCTGCCAAGTTGCTTTCGAGTTTCTCCCTTTTAAGTGTATTACCTGTTTCCCAGTCTTTATCACAAGACCTTCCTGAGCTGCATTTTCTTCAATTTGAATCTTCTTATGGTACTTCCAGCACTGTTTTTAATCTCTCTACAGCCCAATACCATCCTCCTTAACCTTTTCTATTCCTACACAAGTTCATTTTATTAGCCTGTTTTCAACACTTTCCCCGATCATTAATAAAGATGTTAAAAATGACTGGCTTAGCAGTGATCCCTGTGGTGCCCTCAAGACACCCTTTGTTTGTAGTGTTTCAGCCAGTTTTTAATCTGCATGGCAGTGTTCTTATCCAAGCCAATTTGAATTCATTTTGCAAGTAAGGCTTAGGGACACAATGGCAAAGCTTTTATTAAAAAACAAAATTACTAYAGAGTCCCTTCCCCAAATATTTCCCCCCCGACCCACACACACTTTTTGTTTTGTTTTTTACTTTAATCAATCAAAATGGTACGCTTTGTTTAGCAAATTCATATCCTAATTGTTTGTTGCATCATACTGTGTTAGATATAACATTGATTTTTACTTTCTACATTTACATTCTTCTACTTTCTTCTCAGTATTTTAGATCTCCTTTATAGCTTGTGAATTTTAATAGTAATACAGAAWTTTTTTTTAAGAAATTGATCTTTTTTTTAAGAATTGATCTGATGACTTAAAAAAATGGTAAGGAATAGATCCTTACCTCAAAAAKTAGAGAGGTTTATCTTTAAATGAATCAATATGTCCATTAATAGAACTTAAGTATATGTTCTAAGTTGTGCGTGTGCTTTTTTTTTTTCCTTAAACATGATGGGCTTGGATACTGTAGTTTATTTTACAAAAATATACTTAAGACCAGATCAATCTATTCCCAGTGTAATCTCTGTCCAGTCTTTTGCATTAGAAATGACAAAAGTGAATTTAAAGCATTTTTAAGTTTTCTAGTTATTGCTTTTAATAAAAGCTATTCTGACTTATTTGTTATCATTAATGTTTTTACCCTAATTTTCTCATTAAAGAGTCTCACTTAAAATTAACTTTGGTATCTCAGGCAATTAATCTTTCATATTTGGTAGCAGGCCAAGGATTTCTTTTCTCTGAAATGGGTCTTAGCCTTTACCAGTAACATATATCTACATTTTTTGGGTTTACTTCATCTTTTTACTACTTTTATGATGTACTGATATACAAAAAAAAAAAAAAAAAAAAAAAAAAAAAAAAGATGATACTATAGTGTCAGCATTTCTCAAATTCCTCAGGATATAACAAATTTTAATATTGTTACACAAACAATTAAACTCCTAATTTCTAAATTTCTTCCAAAATAACTTCTCAGACTGTTATTTTTATGTTAGCACATGCTACACACCACGTTCTTAAGTTTTGGCTGCATGCAAATGCCTAGCCAAACTTCTCCATTTTTGGAAAGGGTTCTAAAAACAGCTACAAGAACCACTGAGGTCCAGAAACTCCATTTTACAGTGACAGACTACAGAGTTTTAGGAACACTCATCCTAACGTGGAAAAGTTATCAACTTAATCACAGCTCCCTAAAAAACAGTGGAGGGAGAAAATATTTGATGAAGGAACACACAGAAGGTCATGGGAAGGAAAAAAAAAAGAAAACAAAGAAAGAAAGCTAATCCTAGACAAATTCAGGCTAGAAGCAATCTCCTAACAATGACAAGAGGAAAATAAATATTTGAWYAAACTAAAGGGAATGATTCCTGAATTTCTAGGGAAGGAAATGGTAGGACTTCTACACTGGTAAATACATGTGCTCAAAGCACGGATCCAAGATCACAGGTCCTAAATAGCACAGAGTAGCTGCATCCACACTGCACATCCTGAGAAGCTGCTCAGTGTCCTCGCTACACAGCACACACATCTTATGTTCTTGTTACACCAAAGTATATTCCATATGCTGTTTCACCCCCCAGTTATTCCCCTTCTATTCCAAATGTTTCCTATGGGAGCTTTGCCAGATGGGCCTTCCTGCAGCGTGGTACGGAGAGCACGAGGTGCCCCAGCATGTAAGGGGCCATGAGCGGGGATGAGTGAAGGTGCCAACGCCACTAAAGCCATGCTGGAGAAYTGCCTGTGCCAGAGGAAGCCGAGGCTGGTACCGTGTGACCAGTGCAACCTGCTGGGAGCCGTCCCTGACGAAACTCATTGGCAGAGGCTCCCGTGGCACTTGGGCCACTTCTGGAGCCTGCCAGTTCCGTCATTGCAGGGAGGTCCTGGAAGTGAGTTAACATGCACAAAGAACGGGAAATCCATGGCCCAAGCCTGACACTGGAGAGCAATTTGGCATTTAGTGCAAACCATATCCTCCATGAAGTTATACCCATCAGGCATATAATTAAGGTGAATACACAGCAGGGAGGAGTTCATAGAGGCTGATCAAAGACAGAGGGGCCAGATAATCATCCAACTCTTCCTCCTCCACACTTTTAAAAGGCCCTTGCTACTTCATGGGCTGGCATGGTTTTATGGTCAACCTACTCTCTTCCACTGTAGGAATCCTGACAGAATGAAGTACATGAAATACCTCTCCTACCTAGCCAGGAAGTTTTCCCAGATGCTTTGTACTGTGGAAGCACAATCAAATTAAAAAGATAAGAGCAGAGGTTCATAGGCAACATATGGAAAGGTTTTCTTTGCTACTGCAGTCCACAGAGACACTGTCGAGATAAGCAAACACTTGTGCCTGGCACGCGGCCTCGTGAGTACCAGCACACGGGGTTGCCCACGAGGAAAATACACTACATCTTGAGACGTCTGTTGTACAGGCTGGAGATTTCAAGCTTAATCCTTGTTTGCTTTGGTGAAGTGTTTGTCCTGCACACCTTTTCTGGAGGATTTTCTGGATCATTGCCTGGCAAAGACTCTTACTCCTGTTACTTCTTTATTAAATATACATATATATATATATCTTTTTTTCAGATCTTTGCTAATTTGTGAGCTTTTGCTGGACAAAGGGGAGCAGAGGTAAACATTTGAGTTTCAGATGAATTTCTCTATTTTCAGGCAAAGCGGATGAAGCAAAATTATTTAAAATCCTGCAGAACTGCACGCATTTCAAATACCTCTGCAATTATAGTACTTATGACTGTTTTATATGGTAATGTTACTTTGCTGTTCTGTAGCAGCTATCAGTTACAGCCATTTGCATCTGGATATGTTTCCCATTACGCATTCCTATCTAGCGTACTTTAATGTCATTACTCTTTGGGAATCCTATTTCATTCTTCCCTTCCTGCTCCCTCTATTCCCTCTTCCTCCTGCAGCAGAGGGGGCACCGTATCCCAAAGAGCGAGCGCCAAGTGCTGTTCAGTGCTCCCGAGCATTCCTAAAGGCAGGCACGGCAAAAGGTCAGTGTGGGGCTGCTGGGGATGCCAGAAGGAGGGCCTTCCTCCCAGGCTTGTTGTGCTCGGAGCTGCTGGGTCGGATCTTGGCACTGCGACCGCAGGGAGCTCAGAGACCTCCTGGATYCAAGGGATCTTGTTCTGCGATACGATGGCCACGGGCAGCTTTCCCGCTCACTCAAATGGAGGAAGCAAAAAGGGATTCCTTTTTTATTATTACTGTGTTTTTTTTTTCCCCCTCTGGCATTTGATTCTGAGCAATCAGGAACTCATAGGCAAATATATCCTTCTCTGTAATGAAATCAAGTTTTTTACAGCCCTTGCTGCTTCCAAATTTTCCTTTGCACTCTTCCTGTTTCTCAGGTTATTCTATATCAGAGGTATTTTCTTGTATGTCCTTAAAAAAGAACGTTACAGGATAGAAGGTAGCTGATACTCAATAAACACTTTTGCATAGGTCTCATTTAAATTTCAGGGAAATTTTCAAGCAATTTATGTAGGTACATGCTCCTTAAAATATCCTTTAGGGACATCTGTCTTCCCAATTTCATCATTTCAAGTGACTCTAATGCCAGTGTCCCCAGGTAAGAGCCGTGATGCAATTCCATCAGACAGCTTCGGTACTCTGTGCAGCGTGGGTGTGGGAGCTAATTCTGTCCTTACATTCCAGGGCTTCATTAACAGTCTTAACACATTCACTGCAGCTTTCTAAATCCTTTCAGGCTTTAACACTTAAGCTACTGTGAAAAAAGTAAAAGTTCATATAGAGAAAATGCTCTTTCCCTAACGCAAACAAAACAGATCTTTTGCATAACGTTAAATGCTACATTAAAGCAATGCCATACTGGTGAAATGAAATATATGAGAAATTAATGCAGAGGCATAAAAGATTATTTTGGACAATTCATCCTGCCATATAATGTACAAAACTCTGAACTGAGATGCAAAAGGAAAAATAGGGGAAATTAGGTGTCAAGCATATGCAGGCATATGAACTTCAACATAATRCACGCTATGGCATTTTTGCTGTTATGTCATGAATTGTTACTCAGGGAATGTCATCATGCCACAGGGTATTGAYCATAGCATCCTTCAGTAATTAAATATGTGAAAGTATATTTTTTCCTCTCTCAGAGACTATTTTTCTACCTTTAAAATCATGCAGTGGGGTTAATTTTAGTCACTTCCTATAGAAATCTGAATTCAATAATGTTTTTCCATATATATCACTTACAGGATGACAGAAAAAAAAATGTTTGTCATCCATGTGTATCACATGAAGCTTCATTACATAGAAAACATTTTCATCAATTGACACACATTTCATAGAAAAACCTGCCTATTCATTATATCTTTTCTTAAAAAAAAATCTGCTACATATGGAGAAAATACAGTTCAGATAAATGAGCTCCWCATTCTCCTTTCTGGAAGCTGCTTGCAGCAACACTCTACAACTAAAATACGAAATCCTGCTGTATTTCAAGTTAATAGGAATAGTTATGGCTAACTCCTGCAATAAACGATAGTACTACCATTGCCTTACCATTACTTGCCACTTCATTTCTATTCCCTCCCATGCCCAATAAGCCTAACGCAAGCCTGCCTGCCTTTCATTTTGTCTGTACTATAGGCAGCATGTGAGAGATTTTAAATTCYGAATAAGCATCATTGCAGGAAGGGTTGCTCCACTGCATTAGCCCCAACAGCTGCAAAGTATTTTCCATCCTACTTTCTTTCCAGCAGGATCAAGGGATGGCTGGAATAAAAAGAAAATTTGTTTTCCACAAGAAGCTTGGCTCTGGAGCAGTATCTTCCAGCAACAATTACTGTTTTCAAGCTGATTCAGAAGGGCTTCTACAAAGAGACCCAAATGGACCGAAGAGCTGAGTCCATTGCCTGAACTACATTGCACACAGAAAACATATTTTCCTAGGTATATTATTTATTTAAATATTACTAGAAATTCTCACAGGAAACCAAAGGCATGAAATCTTAACCTGTTTCCAAATATAAGTGAGCYTACTTACAGTAAACTCATAGATGATATTTCCAATTTGCAAATACATTAAGAAAGGACAAAATTGTCCTATTGTTTGAACAGAAAATCTTTYTGAAAAAAAATTAGAAGATAATCTAAAAAAAAAAAAATCACAGAGAGAAGCACCTTCCAATTCATTTTTCTTAAATAAGCAGAAATATTCTGACACAGAGGACAGAGGGAGATCAGGGAAACCAAGACTCAGTTTTCATGACATCTGGACTAGGTCTGTCTGGAGTGGAACTGGCTCCAGAGAAAAGAAAATGTTTCATTTTCCTAATTTTCCTACCAGCCTTCAGGATTTGGACTCTGTACATTTTCCTTATTCTTTGTCACCTAAGTTGAAGGAGGATCTGTGCTGACCTCTCCTGCAAAGTTAGCACGACACTTTCCCGCTCCGTGTGGAGCACAGAGCTGGAAGGACGGCCTGTTCTACCTGACCTGACAGCGCCAGGAATGTAACTGGAGCTCATGTTCACGCAGCGCTTTTATTTCACTGACGGCAGATTTCAGCTCAGAAATCAGACTCTCATATTCTTTGAATCAGCCAAAATGGTCTAAATGATGTTACCACCTTTGTCTCCATGTCAGATTTGCTTTTGACTGATGTATTTTTTTTCTTTCCTCCAGCTCACTGGACAACTGATACAAGGAAAGCTAGATTAAGGCCTGACTTAGTTGTGTGCCATAAAGGCTATTAATTTCACACACTGCATTTGTGAAAATAATCTTTGCTTAGAATAGCTTAGTATTTTTGGATGTATATATTACAGAAGAGATTGATGGACTGCATTTTAAAAAGCATTTCCCATATTCGCTGAAATTAAATATATTGGCAAAATATTAGTAATTTGGGGGGCAAGCTTTGAAGATATCTGAAAAATAATTTACTCTGTTTTCTCACTCTGTTTGTTTGTTTGTTTGCCTAGTATTCATTCTCCTAAAAAACAACATCAATTACCATCAAATAAATTTTAAAAAAGAACTTCTTTTTCTGGGATCATGGGGTAAATGTTAATATGAATGTGACCATGAGATTAATTTCTATGTTATTTTCAGAAAAGGAAAACTTAGGAACTGATACCTCTCACTGCAACCTAACAGTGAGAAAACACTTGCAAAGGATACATTATTTCTCCTGTAAAACAACCTATTAGAAAAACAATGCTCTGGTTTATGCTCTTTAGGGAAGAGATCTTCTCCAATTTTGATGCACATTTCTAATGCTTGTTCTTATGAGACAGGCTACAACTACCTTAAAACSCCCCTCAACCTCACCCTCCCCAGCACAGCTGCTCTCTGAGCAAGGGAAGGTTCCGATAATGAAGCAGTAAGAGGAAAAAATAACTAGGTCTCATCTATTTTGAAAGCCATTTCTTGTTCAAAAGCACTTTGTGTGCAAAAGCCTCATCTCGAGGCTATGAGCTCTAGAGTGTTTAGGCAGCCTCTCTCTCTACAGTTGAGCTTAGTGAAAAATGMCAAGTGAATGGCCGAGTGACAGCTTCACAAGGGGAGCAGCAGGGAAGTAGGGTGGCCTACCAGAAGATGCAGCAAACTGCGGGGTTAAATTAATCTTGTTTACTCCAGCTTGCAGAGGAAGACCAGGGAAAAGGTAAATTCATAATAAAGGCTTAAGTCTTGCTGAATGGTATCAAAAGTTTCAGTGACTGAAAAGAAATTCACTCATAGCCCCAGTCTGTTTGAAAGCAGAAGCAGTGTAAGTAAATGGAGACAGACTTATTTTCTCTTCAGAAAAAGAAAAGGAAAAGGAAAAAGAAATAAAGGAAAAGGAAAAGGAAAAAAGAAGAAAATAAGACATGACGAATCAAGGAGTCAGAGGGCAGCAATGCAGAAGTACACAGTTCTGTGCAGGTCTACAGTGATTTACTGCCTTTGTGACCCTTGCTATGGGGAAACTGTAAATCTAACTCAGCAGTAATGCTGAGACCTTAATGTGCAGACACGTGAGCAATTACCTGGCTCACAGTGATTATCAAAAGCCAGGATCATTCGAAGTCCTTGCTAGAAACTCCTCTCAGAAAGAGTGTTCATAGAATCATTATGGTTGGAAAAGACCTTTAGGATCATCGAGTCCAACCGCGGATTCTTTACTCAAGGTTTAGCAACACTGAGGACAAAGGCAACATTCCCTTCTGTTGCTGCAGAGACCCTCTGCACTTTAGAGCCTCTGTAGCATAAGGGCAATGAGAATGGCTGCCTTCCCACTGAACTCTCTTAATAAATGTGCAAAGTACTCTGAAATGAAAAGTGCTATGTAATCTTAAAATATTGTGGGACTAAATTCAACTTTAGTGGGTCACAATATATAAAGACAGATATTTGATAGGGTCATCTTTCAGAAACTTATTTAGCTCTCTTAGTGYTTGAAATAGCTAGTGTCAAGCACTTCCATGACTAGAAATGAGTCAACATGTGCAGTAAGTAGGCAGAAAAATCTCTGAAGATTTATCTTATAGGAAAGCTGCTATATCAGGAGAACAAGGCAAGAATAGGCTATGCCTTAGAAAAGAATCCTGATATTCAGGATAACCAAATCAAACTAAACAGCAGAAGGTTAAAAAGTGGACATTAAGGGTATGATATATCTGTACTAACTGTAAAAGTASATCACAGGTAAACTAATATCTAAGGAACATTTTCCAAGACTAAGACAGTTCGGAGAAAACTGAAAGCAAGCAAATAATAAGGGAATAAGACACTTGAAGTTTATGGGTAAACCAAGAAACATCAAGCTGAAAAAATAAAGAAAAGTGTTAAGCAACCTAATACTGAAAAACAGATCTGAAATGCCTGGGTTYAACTGAAAGCATTGCCTGCACAGTAACAGCTGCAAGCTGATGCTGGCATCAGGATCAGCTTATAAGCAGCAGCTCAGCTGGGCAAACTCAAGCCTAGGTGAGCTGCACCCTCCCTTATAAAGGTGGGAGGATGCAGACTGGCTCCATGTTCAGTGGGTCCAAGGAAACCCCATCCCGTTCAGTGGATGCAGACCTGGCAGACGTGCTCCCGACCTTATCGGGACAGCTGGTTAGGAGATCAAGACTCCCTAGCACTGAGTTTACTAAGAATGTCTTAGACCTGGTGCAACACAGATTCTCCCTGTCCATACCTCAATCCTTCTCCTCCCCCCAAGACAATAAAGCCCACGATGAAACTATGTGAAAGTGAAGACAAACTTCTATTCAGGAGATGGGATAAAGTGAAGCATTTTGGTGTAATTGCTGTGTAACACTAATAGTTACTSGGAGGAGGATGCATAGAGAAAGAACAAAACTGAACCTGACAAGAGAACAAAAATAAATAAAACTGAAGTAATATCAAGAGAGATTACTATAATTAACTACCTGAATATCTTCAGTTTTCTATTATGTTAAAATTTGAGAAATAAGAAGAGGCAGTTAAATCTGATTGGTACAGCTCCTTAACTATGCAAGAGCCATATATGAAGAAAAATAGCATTTAAAAGTAAATTAAAGAAGACAAGAAATAAAAGAGTCAATTTGTCCCTCAAATATTAACCAGGTCCTGTTAGTGAAAGGATTCCTCAGCTCCAATCTCATTCACTCCAAACTCAACATCTGCCATCTGGCATTTGATTCTCTTTTTATTTAATTCCCTTAGTCGCTGTGACCACTCTAGCACATGACAAAGTGCTAGATCCTTTCATATTCCCAAGGCCTTGGGTAAATATGTAAACAGGTCTTTAACGTGGAATTCCTCTTTATATGCTTATTAAAAAAAGATAAATAAAATAAAATAAAATAGTCAATAATACCATTACTTTGGTTTCTTTCGGGGBGGGGGGGTGGGACGGAAAAAAAAGCACCTAACAATCTCAAGAGAAATCCTATCCAAACTACACCAAACCAATAGATAACTTGGCTCTATATATTACCAACACAAAGCTGGCACAACAGCACCCCATCTAATTTTTCTTAGGGAGCCTGAGGAAACTCTAGCCCTATGACGACGCCAGTGCAGCAGGAACTCCCTCCTCAGCTGCCATCAGCCCAGTTCACAGCCTGCCCGCTCCCACTTTAGGATCACGCTCATATTTCCCCTGGCTACCATTAAGAGCACTATATGTTCAGCAATCGGAAATCCTTTCTGCCGCAGTGACCAGCTACAGCCCACTTAAAAGTAAACCATAAAAATACCTCAGCCAATTTGGCAGCAATATTGTGCTTATATGGAAATAACAACAAATGGTGAATAGTTCTTGTTGTGAGGAATAAAAATAACATGTTCTATATTCTCTTAGGGATGAAGGCAGCCTGGTCTTTGTAAGCATCTTACATTTTTCCTTGATCATACAGGAGTCTTTCCCCACTTCTGTGCTTGAGTTCTCCATATATTCTGTAATCCACCTCCAGTAAAGAATTTGAGTTGTTAAAATAAATATGCAAAACSTCTGGAAGCTGCTTAGAAGCTGACCTAGTGGAGTTTGTTGAAATTAACTTTGCCATAGAAGATTCACAAAAAGTAGCACAAACTACATGGCCAACTGGCTGTATGTTCCTGATCACAGCTACTGTGAGAAGCTGTTCCAGAGCAGAGACCTTAACTCTGAGGCCACTTTTTGCCAGGCTTTTGCCAAATCCCTCTTTAAAAAACACAACAAAAATAACAACAACAATGAAAAAGAAAAATGCACAAAGTGTGTGCTGYTAATGACTTACTTTAAAGATAGTTCTAATAGTCTTAAGAAGTCCTAAGGAAAATAGCTATCTYCTTAAAGAGTTTTTTATAATCAAAGCTGCAAATAATTTTAATCAGGGAATGGGGAAACAGGTGTGCAGTTTATGCCTTGCTTATTGCTTAACTTCAGTCTGATACCTTTCCTACTGTTTGACCTGATGATTCATAACTTTTTCTAGAACAAGAAAAAAAAACTTTCAGAAATGTTATACATGACAGTAAAAAGGAGAAGAAATAGAAGAAAGGAAAAAAAAAAAAACAAAAAGAAATCTGTAATTATTCAACCATTCCAAGGAAAACTGTGGTTCTTATTTTGTAAGCTAAGTTTTCAGACAAACCCAGCCTCAAGCTGACACTTGTCCCATCCTGCTGGACACATGGCCCATTCCTCATGTCCGAGAGTGCAGGAATCCCCTCACAGGATGGGCCAAGAGATCACCTTGCAACAATATTTAATGGTGCAGGTGTGGGGGGCCGTTTCAAAACACACATTTYCTTCCATGCCCTCTCTAAGTTGCACTAACGTTGTTGGCCAAGAATAACACAGCTTTTTCTGCTGATTAAAATACATGAAATGATTCTATGTATGAAAATGAARCATTGCTAGGCACACGGGATCAGTGGAGGAGCATTAAGTCCATAAAGGAGAACAGTCAACCTGCTGTAGTAGCTATTGTTTTATATGGAATAACTATAACAATAATAACTATCAGTCCATAGTTACTGTAGTAACTTTTTAATATAAATGTAGTAGAAATAATGTCTTTTTTACATTAACAAGCAACTTACTAAAGAAATACTAATTGCAGCAGCAGTATTACTTAAATATAATGATATCCTTTTAAATTGACATCCAATGTCAATTGGGAGGACCCGAGTAAMTACAGGCCGGTGAGCCTCACCTCCATCCCCGGGAAAGTGATGGARCAGCTCATCCTGGCTGCTCTCTCCAGACACATGGAGCAGAAGAAGGTGCTCAGGAGTAGCCAGCATGGATTYACCAAGGGGAAATCCTGCTTGACTAACCTGATCACCTTCTACGAAGGAATATCTAGCTGGATAGATGAGGGCAGAGCGGTGGATGTCATCTATCTGGATTTGAGCAAGGCTTTTGACACT
>NW_020454095.1:1958204-1960878 GCF_003342845.1 Nothoprocta perdicaria
CACGTGCTCTAGGTGACCCTGCGTGAGCAGAGGGGTTGGACTCGATGACCTCTGAGGTCCCTTCCAACCTTCGGCATTCTATGATTCTATGATTCTATGTGGGAGRGCAAGTATATGGAATGCAGACAAATGGTTTCTTCAGTAAAGAAATGAGGGGCGTGCCTTTCATCGAGCTTTCTGTAAAATACATGTGCTTTTTTTTTTTTTTCCACACAGTTTGTCCTAGATATAACTCTCCTTCTTGCTATGTTGCTGATGCAATTAAAATCAATCATTAGGCTCTCTGTTGCCACAAATGCAGGAAGATGAATCTGCTGCAGCTTGAGCTGCTGTTGCAATGTACTCATAGCACTTCATCTGCTTAGAGGCTCCAGAAATTTTGCCAGTTACGCAAAACTATTTTGACCCCTGAAGTGTCATCAAAATCTTATTGCAATGACTAACAACCCGCACCTCAACATTTGAGGTTTCGAAGGTTTAAACACGCATTCTGCATATAGAGCACCTTGATGTACGCCTTCAGCACTGAAGAAATCCAAACCATYTGAAAAGCATCATTCTGCAAACTACATGAACCTGTTAGAGGACACTTAWATTTTGGCCATCAGCATCTCTATCACCCATAGCATACAGCTAACCTGTCAGGATGGCTTTTGCCTCAGGATAGCATCTGTCTCTCAACACAGAGCATTTCCAAACTGTGAGCCTCCTCTCCGTATTGTTCTTAAACCATTTTGCAATAGCAGTTATTCCTGAACCAAGTGCTCTTTATCACAAGGCAACTGACGCTGCTGAGGGTTGGATGACCTTGGTGGTGCCGCTACATCCGTAATTCCCCTGCACAATCAATTATCTCACGGGAACCCTGTTTGGCAGAGAATATTGTAATGCAACAATGCCCTGTTTTTAATGTGAAAGGAAAGATCTGCTTTGACTGGTTTACAGAAATGTTCATACACGGGTCATTGACTGACTTGGGAATTGTAAATTATTTGGTAATAAAAAATAATACTAGGCATTTATCTAGCACTGTACCTTACACATTACGACCTTTTGGCTCATTATAATAAATGTTATTTGACAAGAGATTTAGAGTAGCCATCAAAAATTCCAGCTGACCTGATGTTATAATAATACATGAAGAAAATGGCAAATTTCAAACCTTATCTCAATTAAGAGTCCAGCATAATACAGGAGCTATTCTAATGCCTTTGTTTCAATAAAAATGATAACCATTGAGGGAAAATATATACAAAATTAAGCATCACAACAGAAATTGAATGTTTGTACAACGAAACTTCGGCTACGGGTCTCATAAACTATTGAGGAAAAAGAGAAGAAAAACTTCATGCATATATGTATACAAGAAAGTATATTAGCACCTGTTTTCAAGCTTATCTTCACAATCATGAATACAATTACTGCAAAGAAATGTCAGATTTTGGAGAGGGCTGCATTTAAAAAAGAAAAGTAATGTTCACCCCAATTATCCATCAGAGTATCAATAGCTGCAATTAAAAACGAAAGAAGTAATATTCCAACATAAGCTGGCATTTGATAATATTCAATACTTTTTTTTTCAGAGCAATCAAATGTAACAGCTCAGAACCAGGGCGTGGAACCAATCAACACCGAGACATCCCAGTAAACATGTCATAACACATTTCTCTGAGACAGAGTGATAAATCAAAAAGGATGACTAATGCGTACACCAAAATTGGAGGCAAAACTGGTGTCATTTTTCTATATGCTACCAGATTTCTCTGCTATACTAAAGATGTAATGATACACTGCATTTTAAAAATCTATTCAAAATATTTTTGCAGAATTGCTTAAGGCAAATAATATTGGAAGCAACAGTAATCAATGTATATTAACATATATAAAGTCCACCATGTAGTACTTGCACTTTAGTATATTTTGATGCAAAGATTAATTAGGCACAGAAATGCAGCAATATGAGGATGAATTCTAATATCTTATTTATGACCTAATTTCAAGGAGTAAATACCAAATTTCTCTAAGAAAAAGGTGGCTCTGGTTACGTAAAGTTAATTGCTCCGTTTCATGTGTGAAAACTTTAAATCACAGATATTTTTACATATGGCTTGAAGCTTAGCATCTTACTCATACTAATGCTTGACACAATGGAGGATACTCTCTGTCCAAAAACAAAAGCAAAATGAAAAAGAAAAGGCAGAAGGTGTACACATAAACCCCAAATTTGCCTTCAAAATCTGCTTTAGAAATTTATCAKCCAGCAATCCAGAAAACATTGCATAACTAATAATTAAATATTGATTTCAGTAATATGAATTATTGCCTTCAATTTAACTGGAAATGGGAAACATTTGTCAGACTGCTGAGCGTTGCTAATAGTTAAAAGACACTAATATCTGAGAATAATAATGGATAAAGAACATCATATCCTYGGGATATTTCATGTTTAACTGGCACTGCTTTTAGAGAGCTAGCTCCTAAATGTTTAATCTATCTCACATCTCTGAAGACTACTTAAGGCCTTACACATCATATGCCATAAGCACAGCACAAATGCACAAACTACATAAAGAACAAGCAAGGCTTTTGACACTGTCCCTCACAGCATCCTCCTGGGCAAGCTCCAAAGGTGTGGGATAGATGAGTGGACGGGGAGGTGGATTAGGAATTGGCT
>NW_020454095.1:1961878-2002168 GCF_003342845.1 Nothoprocta perdicaria
ATTCTGTGATTCTGTGAACAGTGCTAACATCTAAAAGGTAAGTTCTAAAGATGAGTTACATGCAGTAGCCTCCAACTGTGCAGTATGTTATACATATACACCCAAACACAGGTATATGTACCTACAGAAAACACTGTAATTAACAGTAGAAWGAGCAAACAATTCAAAATAATTTTGACAGGCATTCAATGTTTTTTTTTCTGTCCTTCTCCACCAGATTTCAAAAACTATGTGACAAAACCTAATAAAACTCTGTAGCTTAGGTCTCTATTTTCTTGGAGTAAATCAATTTGAAATCTTTTGAACTACAATAAAAAACACGAGTTTTTATCATAAAGTTCATGTGAGATTTCATTATAAGTAGAAGTCAAATATCTAGATTTATCACATTAAAGAAAAATTCTAGACAAGAAGTCAATGAATTGTAGAGGTCCGGCTTTTCTAAGAGTGAGTTTGTACAGCAAAAACATGGCAAATTTCCTCCAGTTCAATGTAATTGCTGAAACAAAGGATTGTTAGAATGGAAGGGATRGAAGGGATAAAGACTCTCTCATCTCACCAATCCTAAACTGCTTAGGGCTTCATAATCAAACTATTAATGTAAAACAAAAAATAACTAGCAACCGATTTATAAAATACATCATGGATAAAACAACTACCAGTAGAAACTCTTTCTAACACTTTGAAGTTCACTTTAGCACTTCAACCTGGGTTGCTCTGCCCTTCTATTTCAGTTCTTTCATCCAAGAAGCAGCTAAACAAGGGGCAATGTTGTCTTCARTCCTCCAGAAAACTTGAGCCTGTGAGCGACTGCAATCTCAGGCTAGACGACTTCAACTAACCCAGCAAAATAAACCCTCTATAATTTTGGCTGCTTAATTTTTATCAGAGACATTTAACAGAAATGTTTCTATTTGCTTTTCTTCTGTCAGGATATAAAATCAACCAAGTTAACTACATCTTAGCCCCGACTTTATAGCGCTGAGCCACTTATTCCACAATCACTACTTTTCCCCTATTTATTATTTACAAATTATTATTTACAAATAAAGAAAAATAAATATTATTTACAAATAAAGAAAAATAGATATAAATAAAGAATACAAATCTTTTATTGTGACAGTGGACCCAGACGTCATGACATTTAAAACTTCCATGTCAATTTTCCCTACCATCCAATATAAAACACAGAAAGCATTTCATGAAATAACTGACTTTGTCCTGTATTCCGAGAAGTCAAAAGACACTCTGTTTATTCAGAGAGTTGTCTCCTTGTTTCCTTGAACACTCAAAACACATCAAGTTTCAAGTGTTATTTAGTCTCTTGATCTTGGGCAAACCTCTTTCCTAGTTTGCCACATGCATTTGCTGTCACCATGTATTTTCAGCACMGTGCTTTAGCATCATGAAATGAAAGTTTCATGCTTCTGCAAAATCTGGCTTCAGTAATTTCTGTAAAATCACAAGCAATTTCTATGTCACAAGAAAGATTTCACCTGATTTCCTGAATTATCTGCTACTACACTAGTAACTGAACAATGAATTCCAGCTTCCAGAAATCATGTTTTATCACACATACTTGCAGATAAAACACTGCCTTATAAAATAAGATGAATATCTTGTATTCTGTACTCCTATTAACAAGAGTCTTTTATTTGGTCATCTCAAAGAATATTCTAATTAATGTGAGACTCATCCCTTTATTTTAAAGAAGGCATTATGGTACACTACATATAAATACCACATCTAATATCTTAAAGACAATATCTAAATATGTAGATAATATCTAAAAGAGTGATTTTTAAAATAATTGCATAGGATTTCACCTGAATGACTCATTGCTCTTAATGGTAGTCATAYATTTTAAAATGAGGTATATTATGCTGAGTTTTGATGTGAAGGTTTATTTAACTGCTCAATAAACAATCAGCAGGTATTCAAATAGTATGGACTTTGTTGGTTACATCTACAAGGCAGCAAAATTGATACTGATCAAAAATCTCTGAAGACATCTATAAAACATATGGTAGATAGTAGTATCACAACCACACAGAGAAATAAATGCAATTCATCCAGGGTATGTCACAAGTATCAGAATGGATCTGTCATGCAAGCAGCAAACCATTACCAAGTTTGCTGCAAACGAAGTGAAATACTGGGGTATAGCAACAAGGAGCAAATCTTAACAGTCAGAGCTGTTTTAATCTGTGCGAGAAGCTGACCCTTTTTAATCTGGACATGAATGAGAGTTTCCTTATTTGAACTGGAGAAATCTGACAAAGATGCAAAGATTCTTCTTCATCATCTCCTCTAGAAAATTAAGGTGCTTAAAGCTGCTCCAAGCCATCTAATCTTGCAAGAGACTTCTCAGTAGGTGCATTTTTTTAAGTTAAATGACTTTGATGAACCAAATTGATTCTCCTCTCCAGAGATTATTATTGAATAAATCTTGTGTACCAGCCCTCAAATCATACAATCCACTTTGGAATCTCTCCATTCCTTCCCCAAACTCTTCTCTCTCTGTGACACAGAGTTCTTTGTTGTCACCTATATTCATCTCTACAACTRTACATTATGTATGGACTGTACTTGGCTTGTATCTCTAATCCATTTCTTCCTATGCTTTTCTTAAGCATTTTCCAAATACTTCACTTTCTTTCTTATTCTTGGTTTTACCCTTCACAGCGTTGTTCCTTGTTCCTAGAAATACTTTTGCCCCTATTTATTGGCTCATATTTCTTTTCCGCTTACTCAGAAAGTTCAATCCTTAAAATATATCTCTAAAGGAAATATTTCAAATATTTCTTGCCACTAGTATCACTACTGYGAATTTCTTCTTAAAAAAGGAAATCTTTATTTATTTTGCTTATAAACTACCTGTGACAGATTAGAACAAATTCAGCCTATTTCAGGAAGACTGTAGAAATATCTTTCAGAAACCACAGCGACAAAATATTTAAAGGCATCTACAGTTCTCTGCAAATGTGCATTAATGAGAACATTAAGATATTGTTCCATACAGAAATACAAAATGAAATATAACAACAATGTGAATTGCTTAAGATTGTATAAGATGCATCAATAGTTTAACAACATATTGACAATCCATACCTACTTAAACTTATGTAGCCAATACTGTAATGCATAATTGCATTATTTTGCATTATATTTTGATCCTAATTAGGAACTACCTTCTTTGGCTTAGCAATGATTTTAAACAAATGGTGAAACTGCTAAATCACTTTATTGATTCAGTCATAATGCAGTGCATAAATGTTTCCTATACCATTGGATTTAAAATGAATTAAATCCATATTATCTGGATATCTAATGAATATGTGYGCCAATAAAGTGTCCTAATTTAAAAAAAAAAATAAAAAGAGAGAAAGAATAGGGAAGGAGAAAGAAGAAGGAAAAGGTCAAGGAGAAGGAAGAAAAAGCAAGAAGAATTAAACTACTCTTTCCAAATTACTATAYAGCACATTAGGATTTTTTAAAAGAAATGAAGGTCTTTCTAAATGTCCATTTAGAAAATTTTGTATTAGTTTAAAAATCTGAATTATTCTGAATTTTAAAAAATTGGAATTAGAAAAAAATCTGAATTTAGAAAAATCTGAATTACAAATACAAATTTTTAGTTGTATTTTTTCCTTTATAGCAGAATATTTTGTCTTTTTAGAGTTTGCACAGATTTTGATTCAAAGAATACTTAAATTTACTTAATCTAAATATTTGTGGAACTCAGAGTACTAAAAAGAAAATACACATAAATACTGAATTGATTWAAAAAACTTTATATTGTTGATGCTATTAAACTATATTAATTTTGTTAACTAATATTTGAGAGCAAAGAATGGGCACACAATTGAAGGGTTAACACTAACATGTCACATATGATCAGGGAGGAACATGACAAAGCAAACATAAGCTAAAAATGTAGAAAAGAGATTTGTTCCCAGTAGAAATGCATCCACTTTTTATCTTCCAAGAGGTTAGCTAGGATATGCTGTCCAGTGTATACCCTCTGGACACAGATCTTCACTCTAGCTCTTCTATTTGTAAAGGAAAAGAGAAAAAAAAAGAGAAACCCAAGAAATTGTTCTCTAATGAAAATAGAAGCAAATAAACTTTCTTTCAAATTAAAACTCATAGCAAGAGCTACTCAACCAGCCAAAAAAAAAGTCACTTTATAAATTATATGCACAATAATGTGTTTTCACAGTGGATCCTACTTCTTTTTTTAGCTGACTGTTGGGAGGATAAAAACAAAGGAAAATGATTACACAAGTAAATAGGGCATATGGCCCAATTAAGGATTTATTGACATTTAATTGTTATTAATCATGCCACATTCTGTCACAACAAATCACCAATTATGGACAATAAGCTGTGCTTAATAGGCTTCCACAAAACCTCATATGTGTGTGTGTGTGTGTGTGTGTGTGAAATCACTAATTTTTCCCCTTCTCACTATTCCTACATAAAATTGAATACAGAAATACCACTACCAAAAAGTAATTCCAAATTTTATATTAAAAATTGAGAAGATGCTCTTCCAGCTTGGTAGTCTGAGGAATTAATGCTTCCCCAAATAGATGCTTGCCTTGTATCGCCTCCCTTTTGCTGAGGGGAAGCCAGTCAAGTTGAAGACTGTGAACCTGACATTTCCCAAAACCAAAAATATCCCTTAAGCCTCGAGATGGAGGAAGCTTGGGAAACAGCACCACAAGCTTCCTTGGGCTCCTTCAAACGGCCCAGGCAGTGCCCTGGAGAGCGGTGTTGTCTATGACCTCTTGCTGCACCCGCTGAAGCTACTGCCAATTCCTGTCTGTTCTGCTGGCTCCTTCCACAGCGCGGACACCTGTAGCCCATGGAATGGGAGCAGCTCACAGCTGCTTTCACACAGGCCACCATGCAGCCATCACTGGGTGACAACTGTTGCTCACCCCCAGCTGAAAAGGAAATCAAACTGGCAGCAGAGATGAAAGTCTCTATTTTTTCCCCTATCATCAATCCAAAGCACCTATTCCTTCCGCTGGAAGGACTCCTTCCTTCCTTTTCTTCAGAAATTTATATTGCTATCCAAATTCATAAAAACGGCCATAAAAATACAGGGGGAGATATTGATTTTGTAATGTCCTGGCAGCTTAACCAATTTGGTTCTAACAGAGTAACGACAGGAGAAAGCTCTAAAGCCGGTCATCCCTCATGGCCGCATGCTGCTAGCAGCATCTTTCTCCTCGTATTAAGTGGGCTGCATCTCAGCCATCTCTGCTGATATTAGGGCTGGAAATGTGCAGCGAGTAGAGCAGCATTTTTTCTTCACGTGAGCTGGTTTTATGTAAACTTAGAAAAATGAACTGTTAAAGGACGGTGTGGACATCAGTGACCAGGTTGTTCCCCAGGAATGGGGAGACCGCCCCACTCCAGCAGCGAGGGCACCCGGGCCTACCAAGCGTARCGCAAGACCCATCGACACACACTGTGGAGAGCTGAGAGCTGAACTTCAGCAACGTCCCCTTTACCATCTCTTGTTATGCCAGGAAACGGCTCTGTCTCATGACTTAGGGAACAGGCAGGTGGTTCCCTCCAAAACCCAAGCTCATGTGAACAACTCTTGTTCTTAATCCACTGCCCCAAGGCAGTGCCATACACGCTGGAAACCATTTCCTAAGCTATCCTGAGAGSCTCCCTGGCAGATGTTATGTCATTAGCAGGGCACCGTCACCGGACCTAAGGATTTTATTAGACCCCGAGGGTCTAATAGAAACAACAGCYATACAGTGTGCAAGCATCTCACAGTCAATAAACAGCGAGACACGTCAAGGTATCAAAAAGACAAAACCACAAACAAATAAGATGTTGTTCAGTGGAGGTCGCCTGCGACGGCAACAAATAAAATTTTCACCGCGTTCCTGAGTAAAAAACAAGAAATTTACTGATCTTGAAGATGAAATGCCTGTCAGAGAGACTGTCCCTCAAACCAAGGCGGAGGACGGGTTTCAACAGGGAACATCAATGCTGCTATCAGGTTGTTAACTCTCTTAACAGCAGAGTCTCTACTAGTCACAAGCACTTTGCTGCTCTTTAATAAAAGCATCTCAGTCAAAAATGAACTCACTACTCCCCCATTCCATTTTTTTTTAACCTAAGAAAATGGTACTGCAATTGTGTCATATTGCATCATATTGATTCAAGTCATTATAATAAACAGATTATATTCAGTCTGTATCACAAGATATCTGTCTAGAAAAGTCATTGAAAAGATGAAAAAGCTAGTATCACTACAAAAACAAAGTTATTCTTATTTTTTTAAACAATCAAGCAATTCATTAACTTACAACAATTCACAAAGGGAAAAATCTTTTGGCGTGAAGATCTAGTATTTGTTATGAATAGTTGTTCACAGTTGAATATTTGCAAGTCATGAATTTTTATGATGATTTGTAACTTTTATTATTTTCCTTCTTCACAATAGAAAATTCATTTCATTACCTGGATGCCTTATCTGAGAAATGCTACAGGATGGAGTTTTGTGATTGACCTTGAAAATAAAATGAACTTGTTATTTAACAAATCTAGTAGCATAATATCATATAATAGATTAACTTACTGTTCCATTTCATTTTGGTCATTTTTTTAGTAACAGCTTCTAATTCTAATATTCTGCAGAATTATTTAGTGCTTAATAGAAGAAAATATAGAATAAGATTGTAGAAGTAAATAAATAATCATTTCTTTTTTACTGTTATTGACCAAAGTCATTCTTGAATGCGAAGTTGCTTCACTTGTTGCTTGTACAACACAAAGTCTTATGGAAAATACCACAAACTCTTGATTCTTTGCATTTACRTTGACTCATTAAGTGAGGTATTATCTCATCCAATGTTATTTTTCTACTTTATTTTACCCTGCAATATACCTAGTACTTCAACAACATTAACAAAGYTGTTGAATACTTTTTGAATCACCTCAGAAAAAATATTCAGTAAATTGCCTGAATTATCCAGTATTTCTTACTATATTTTATCTATTTTTATATGAGCAACATATATTTTTCACGAATTAAGTCTATAGACAAGAAATTAAGTCTATAGCTTAAGAAACCCCATAGAGTAGATTTTACTGAAGAAAGGCCAACACCATAGAACAAAAATTCTTCAACATTTTCAGTTTTTCCTAGAGGAAAATGTAAGAATGCGCACATTTGTTTTAATCAAAGACAGTCAATACTCTTGGCTAATATACCAGTAATGAACTATATTGCGACCTGCTTAGCATTCATATTACATCTTCAACAAATATTTTGTCGCATAGCCATGACTCATTAAAATTCTAAAAATGTTTCTGATTCTAAGTGTTTGTTTTACACTTCCAATAATTTCTTCTCAGATAAGAGTTTGATACAGTAACTAATTATGTATAAACTAATACTCGTTTCTTTAATTCCACACGTATCCACAAACACATATGCACAGATATACAAGCATACAGCAACAAATTAATTAAACTATACAGTGTTTTTAACAAAAATAAATAATGGTTGTACCTGAGTAATAATTCAATAATTTCACAGTCCAAAAAAAAAAAATAAAAATAAAAATAAGGAAAGAAGCAACCTTAAGCAAGTGCTTCAGGATATATAARCCATTTTCACACAAAAGATACTTGTAAATTGTTATTACTTATCAACACGAATTATAATTAGCCAGGAGAGACACTGTAACATAAAGTACGTCTTGAACTAAGTATCACTGTAGATCCTGAGACTATAAAATCATCTATCCAGACAGGCTCATTTTAACCATCCCTCTTTCCTCTGAGACCCTAAAGACCCTAGGAAAAAAAAAAACAGCTGTTTTGAAAACTCTGCCTCCGAGATATATGGAGTTATGCTTAGCCATGAGAATGGTGCTGAGAGGATAAAAAGAATGTGGGACAACAATTTTAATGTAACAAAACAGAAATAGTTCAGTAGAAGTGAAAGATCTGAATAGAAAACTCCTTCCTTCTGACATTCACATTTACAGGATATTTTGTTTGCCTTGTAGGCATTGTATTTTATACTTTGCTCATTTGCTTTAGTCTAAATCTTACTGAAAATATTGTAAGCTTCAATTAAAATTGCAAGAAGCCACCCTGGAAGATAAAACATGAAAAGAAAAACTGCAGAACTGCAGAATATCGACAGCTACACAAAAAAAGATCAACATACAAATGAGATGCAGGCCAAAAGGTTCTGACTTAAAGCCACAAACAAAAATAAAATTAGGCAAACGGATAGAAGCAATTTCAAGTTCATAGAACCATTAGTCTCACCAACAATAATTTGAAGAATGATGTCAGGATCAGATTGATGTATAACTTATAATATTGACCTATAATTTCTCATGAATTTGTTTGCTAAAGTAGAAAACATAAAATAGTGAGTTCTCTGACCATCCACTTCTCCAGGTTACTTCTTGCACTGTCCAGGTGAAACAAATAACATAAAAATAGGTTTACTAGTGAGTATACTATCATTATGGAAATTTTTCTTTTATAGGTTGTAATTTTTTTTATTTTACGTCTCAGAGGGGGCCGGTAAGACAGAAGAAAAAGAAAGACTGTGGAGACCTGCTGGACTACCCACTAAAATAAATAAGGCAGAGTATACTAGGAAATGCAAGTCATTTCAATGGATATTTCATCCTCATAGTAACACAACCGAATAAAATTTCCAAAGAACAGTTCTGTTTGTTCAAAAAAAAAAAAAAGCTTTAGAATCTTGTCAGATTATATAGCATTTCAGTGGAATTTCTCTTTCTTCACACTACATGGAGTTTTATAGTCTAATTTTGCTTTTTCCCTTGACCTTTTAGTATAGGGTTTTTTTTTCTCTTTTTTTTTCCTCCTCCCTCCTCCTCATTTTSTTTTAAGATTGTGAAGCCTTTCTGTTCTTTTCACACACCAACTCATGTGTTCATCCTTCTATGTGCAAAACTGTTGAATATTTGAAACCTATGATTCAACACAGAAATTCTAATTTCATCTCAGCTACCGTAATCCCCAGTGCTTTTATTACTATGAACATATCTGACTTCAGGCCAATAAAAATCCAGCAAATTAATAGGAACTAAATATCACAGAAATAATGGAAGCAGCAGAAAAAAAAATACTCATTCAATACTTACATACTTTTTACTGTAGTTTTTGATGGGGAGAAAAACACATTCTTGTATGTTAATGTCATCTGTTTTTATTGCCTTTTTCTTTTCATTTGCTTTGTTCACAGTAYTCTAAACTCTAAGCGTCCTATGTTCTTGTTGAAGATCTACCAAAACCTAGTCTGCTGGACTGCGCTAAAATATAAATAATGAATATCAAGACAAGGTGGTAATTGAACATAAAATTCCCAACAGTCAAGCATAATGACCCTACTTTAAAATTACGGTATGTAAAAAACTCAGAAGGAAGGCTGCATAATAAAGTTCCTAAACGATTAATTTAACATACCAATCGTTGCTGCTATGATTGCAGAGGCAAGGTACTAGCAGGCATTGAATCCAATGGTGTTGCCTGACTCACATAGCCAGGAGTGAAGAAAATCTCAGTGAACCCTGCTGGATACCAAAGAATGAGTGCTGTGAATGCTCCCTACTGAAACGGAGATTTGTTTTACTACTGCTGCTTCCCTGCAAACAAGGGCAACGAGTGACACAGACACCGCGTATTGTAAGGAACCGTTTATCCCCCAGTGCATGGAACGCTTTCCTTCCTATCAGCACTTCTGTCTGCTGTTTATTCCTTGGTATATCATCACTGTAGTTATCATCTGCTTTTAATTTCCATGACAAATAATTTAGTGATTTCTCTACATCAAAGAAAAAGCTTTGCCTAACTACACTTCCCAAAGTGGATCTCCGTATTTGTTCAACTCTCTCCTTCGGACGTGGAAGTTCTGATCTAAGCCTAAAGCACTAAGGCAATCAATGCTGATAAATGACTAGAAATGGTTTCCTTATTCCACTCCTCACTGAATAGAAAGTTTCCATTATCTCTTTCAACATCTTCACTCTATCAATTTGACAGGGGCATGCAGTTCTACACTCCACTGCCTTCACTCCAGAACTGTATACAGCTTTTCTATCTTTTTCTAATATAAAAAAAGATAAATGATAATGTCTAGTGAAAACTTCTTGTCTTCCCTCCTAAATGTCATCTTTCATTTTTTTTAATTGCTCTACACCACAGCAAATACATTTCAAATGCATATCCAGGAAGAATATCCAGTGTCAGTCAACATATGTATGTGCAGGATACAAAAGCTTATTGGGCCTAACAGAAAAAAAAATCCATACAACACAGTACATGCTAATCTACTTAAGTCATGATGTAAGGCACCTATGCAAAAATTTATAGTACAACATCCTGGTGTTATGGGAATTATCATTGTGCTTGTACAATATATGTTTTATCTTTACAAAGAGACATTTTTTAATAGTCATTGCTCAAAGATACATGGCAAACATGAAAACACTCATCTATGTAGTAGGATTTTATCAAGCCGTGGGCAGTAAGATAAAATGTGGTTAATTATAAATGGAAAGTATACAGAACATTCAAAATACTCATAAGTTGACTAAATGGTATAACGTTTATCAGCGTGACGACAGCCTGTGGTATGTCCTGGGATACATTCCATCAATGCTTTCAAACTTGGCACCTTATATTATTGCCCATTATAAGCCCCATGAGGACTTTGTTTCCCAAATCAAGTTTTGTGGAAAGAGACATGCACCGTGACTCTCTGTACTGACAATGATTTATCTTCTAATCAGTCACTAGATTCTGTAGAGCAACTGCAAGCTGCCATTTGCCAATACGATTGGCTTTAACATGGCCTAGCAGAATGGGGAGTTATGAACAAACTTATGAACAAAAGAACTCCAAAAATATTGTCTTGGGGTTTTATTTCATCTATGCTACATATTCACATCTACATAACACACTCATTTTTTTTAAAGTTTTGTAACCTTCTGCCCAGTTCTCTACTAAGTATTTAATTCATATAGGCTTATTTTCCACCACATTCATACAAGAATAACTAGTTTGAAAACCTTTTGGTGAAAAAAGTGGTAAAAAAAAAATAAAGTGCATACTTTATGTCTGTGCTGTCAAATAGGGCATTCTTCATAATCTGATGTAGAAACATATGAAGTTTCGGTTAATTCAGGCTATCATCACTAGTTGCACCAAAGAGATTCAGTACACATCCATGTACTTTTACACCAAGCACAGGACTTGGCAAGGGTGCTTCCTCAGAAACTAGCAGTATCTTAAATGATTTTAATTAAAATAATTATTACTGAGTTTCTAACAATAGCCTGAATTTGCAAAATAAAGATAAACGTGTATATATTTATATTGCATATATATTTAGAAAAGACCAAGTTTTACTTCTTTTTTTTCCCCCCCTCCAAAGAAAATTATCTTTTGAACAGGGCTGGTACTCCTAAAGGTGATCAGTATTAGCTTAATTATTCCATCTTGTTTTCTGGATCATCATCAAATACCAGGTTATGACAATTTTTTTTTTCTGTGCCCCAGTGTCCAAATCACATTTTCTTATTGAGCTTCCTGCCCTTTCCTCCCCATCCAGCCTCCCTTGCAGCTTCAAATAAAAAGTATAGCTTGATCTTTACCTTGATCTTTCTGTAAAAAGCAATCTATAATATTGACCTCTAAAAGGCTGCCAGCAATTAGATTTCCCAAGAAGCTACAAGAATGAAAACAATGTTGGATGTTTCAGGATGAGCCAGGGATTTTAAGGATTCAGGGCCTTTCCCTGCCCCAAGCTTTCCCGGCATGCACAGAGGAAACGCACCAGCTAGGCCAAAGAGACCCTGCAGTCCCGCTCTGCAAGCCACGGTCCCCTGCGAGAGAGACCACCGCAGCTGGCCGGGAAGCTGCCATCCTGCTGCCGACAGGAGCCCTTGGATATTCCAGGCACTGTCCCTCAGCCAGGATTCATAGCCTCCGTAAGAGCCTTGTGTGTCTCAAATACATCAGACACGGGCATGGGAAGCTTTCCTTTTTCTTCCACATTGATGAAAATGTCAGGCAAGTTTTTTTAGGTGCAGACTGCTAAAAAAGGACCACAGATGCACAGGGCTGAGAGAAACAGCTAGAAGTGACAGAGCAGAGAAAGTGTCTGCAGAGGAAAAGAAGTCACTAACTGGGAGCCACGGGGGAAGAAGAGCTTCAAAGCGAGACTCTGTGGGGACACTGAAGGCTGCCAACTGGGAAGCACCGGCAGCAAAGTGGAAAATAAAATTCTCAAGTGAAGTGAAGTGGTTAGCGAGGATAGCTAGGGCACTTCAGAAAGAGCCACATGGAACAGCTGCTCCTTGGGATTAGCCGTAATTAGACCTGTATTTACATTTTAAGCCTTCCTCAAAATAAATAGTGAGAACAAACAAAGACAATATACAAAGGCAACTTTCCATTTGTTTCAGCGGCTGTGTTCTAACGTACACTTTGTGCACAAAAAGATCTGGAAACGTTCCGTAATCGGAGAGTGACTGAACTGCTCCACCATACCACTTATGAAGCAGGAGAACTGAGTGTGCAAGCAGGCCTGGAACATTTATTTCCATCCACAGAGATATTCCCCGCAATTGGGCTTTTTATCGCAACAGATCTCTGGCGCCGCAGAGGGCGGCCCTTCCTGGCTGTTCCTTGTAAGTAGAACACCGGGCACCATCTGGTCCYGCGCGCTTTCCATGGAGAGAGATCATTTTCATTGTTCAGTAAAAATGATCATGTTTTAGAAAGAATGAATGCTCCCAGCCACCTTAGTAGGTCTCGGTGAAAACACTTGTAAATAATTTTTCATAAAGAAGAGGTTATATGAGTACTTTTCGGGGGGTGGGGAGGGAATAAAAAAGAACATAACACATCTTCRGAGCCTAAATACTATTACAGAGTTAAATACTTCTGGAAAATTTTCTCAAAGCTAACTTTCCTAAATAACCAAGCTTTGCCATTTTTTAATAAGTCACTCCAGAAGAATAATATTCCCTTGCTCTTTACGTTTTGGTTTACACATTTTGGGAGTAGGGAAGCAGAATAATAATATTCCCTTGCTCTTTACGTTTTGGTTTACACATTTTGGGAGTAGGGAAGCATCAGTCTTGGGGTCAGGGCGTTGTCTGCAATTGAGTCCTTTGCTCGGTGCCTGATGTTTGCTCATTGCTTTTACCTGATGATTCGCTCCCCACATCCCCTTACAAAGCCCCTTCAGCAAATAGAGCGGTGGCGCTAACATGGTGCCCACGGCTGAGCAGTGTACCCACCACTGCATGTTAGCTGGTCCTAACATGCCCCTTCTTTGGAAAGGCCAAACCCTACACCAAGTATTTCAACTCCTGCACTACAGGTCTCCTCAGGCATCTAGAGTCTACAAACCAGTGAAATCTACTGTCTTTAAAATAACTTTATGTCAGAGGATTACAGCCAAAGTGGCTAAGTGTTTTCAGCCACTGGCCTAGAAGTCATCATGCAAATAACACATCATCTTTCAGAATAAAATTACACTGATTCATTTTTAAAACTAAAGTTGTTCTGAAKCAACTATGAGATCTGTGCTATTCTTATGGGTATTCTTATATACATTTTTAATTGCAAATGCATTTGTCAAATTGGATTTGTGTGTGTCTTCATACTAAAAGAAGAGATTGCAAGCAATTGCAGCAGTCACTGATTGTTAAGCACCCCCAGTGAGTGTAGTACCTGGAAGTCACTTACAGAAGGAAATCAGATAGTAATTGTGCMTTGGTCTTTTTAAGGAGCTGAGAAACACATTCACACAGCAGATAGCAATTCTTTAATGTGATGAAGTGGAAGTACAAGTGCTGAATTTTGCAATTTTAAAGTTGTAAAATAAAGTTAGAGCTTTTTTTTTAAACATTTCAGAAGAGCATTTGAAAACTATCTATCTTGCCTGCCCTTCTTTTATAAAAAAAAAAAAAAAAAAAAAAAAAAAACAGAAGCTCAGAAGCTGCCTTGGGAGCTGCTAGTACAAATTTAGAGCACAACTTTCCTTCAGTGGTGCAGTCCTCAATGTGTATGACATTTCTGTGACTGAAGAAATTCTAACTCGTTTAGACCTCTTAAAATGCTATAATGTCATATTAATGAGCAATGGACGAAGGCTACCTGAAGTACAAACTAGGGAACTTTTCTGAAGAGAATCAAAGCTAATCTTGAACTCATCTGAAGAGCTTACTATGCACAGGAAAAAAAAAAAAAAAGCATATTAGCCCCTTACCTCACTTCACTGCCGCTTTTCAGCTGCACCTATGTATTCCTGTAAGGGTCTAATTGAAATCAGTTCACGCAGTGATCCTTTATTGGTGTAACAAGGACCAGTGGGAATAGTCATTATTGACTATTTATTCAACACTACCACCAAGTAAGGCACTTGAGACAGGTAGGCAGACAGACTGAGAAGTTTCCAGTTTTCCTGAGCAAGGGGAGCAAAGAAAAGAAAAACAATTGTCTTTAAAATTGATGCTTCATACATTATGTGCTGTTTACGCACGTACCACGTACGCGTGCCCAAGAGTAAAGAAACCAACCTAGCAGCCTTTGTACCCGTGAGCGTCAGGCTGAATTTCACACTTACCTGAGGCAAGAGCATCAGCCTGGCTGGCACTTCCAAATCTGGTGGAACTGGAAGTAAAGAGGTGTGTGAAAACTGTTTGACAACCTCCAGCAAGAGCTGGTAGTTGCACACGCCAACAAGAATGTGCAAATGTTTCAAATGAAATTTTAGAATGATTCATGTTTGATTCTATAAGGAATATKCAATGTCTTGCTGCTCTCCCTATTTTATAAAACCTTCCTAATAATAAATAATAATGAACATAAGTAACAAAAGAAGTTGAGAAATCTCTTGATGCTGTCAACAACTGTTGCTTTACAGAAAATGCTTAATGCTTGCATTTATGCTAGTTGCAAAGTGTCGACTCAAAGCCAGATCACTTCACAATAAGGGAACAATGTGCTGAAAGTAGAGCTCTCCATGGCATAGAAAGCAACAGGCTTTTTTTTTTTTTTTTTTTTTTTAAATTCAGAGAATAAATTTCAATTTGAAAGAAAATGAAAGGAAGAGAAACTTTTGCACTTCCTGAGGTGCCATGCAAAATGAACACAAAGCATCACTCTGTGTATTCTATACAGTCACTTTATAGAGACAAAGCTCTAGCATTGCTAATATGCTATTGGTTTTACTGTTTGGTTTTGTACTACTTAAAATCTTCTACAACAATCTGAAAAAAAAAAAAGGTATATTGAATTAATCTATTGGATGCATTGATTCAAAGAAGTAAAAACTGTGATGTCAACCAGGGTGGTAACAGAAATCCCTCACCCAGAATTTTTATGCCAAAAATATGGCTTAAGTATTGAATAAAGAGATGAAAGAGTGCATTATTCTGCACATTATGCACCTGACATTTTAATCTAGATGTACACAAAAAAATTACACTGTATTGGCATTAATATAAACAGGAGGACTAAAGTTAGGAAGAAACACAGTACTTCTTGCCATTCTGGTGGCTTTTGGGATCTGAGGATGGGGCCCTATGTCATTGGCACTGCTGTCCTAATCCAGATAAAACAAGGCTGTAGAGAGAGATACAGAAGTTTTCAAAACACTTACAGTTTCTATTGATTTTTGTTGCCTTCTGAAAATGATCTGGAATATGACACCAGCATTTCTGTCCTTCCTCGGATTCTCCTCAATTTATTTCTTCTCTACTTCTTTTCTTTCCTCTTCATTCTTTGACAATATTTCTAAAAAGGATTTTGATTTAGCGAGTCAAGGCTTTCCCTGGAACACTGTCATGAGCCAGTGAGCAAAAAGCCAGCTAAAAATCAATGAAAAAGGGCACGAAGAGATGAGTCCTAGCAAAGCCAGCTGGAACAGCACCAGCCACTCATTACTGACCCTCTTTGGTCGTTTCACTCCAGAGCTGTTTGTATTTGCTAGGAGCCATACTGCGATTTGAAGAACAACATTGAGCAGACCTATTAATTCGGCTGCAGAGGTAGTAATCGCTGCTAAGGTGGCAGCCGTTCTAAACAGCTCCATTTATTGCCCAAGAAATAATTGGTCTGTAGCCCCAAAATGCTTGATCTTGCCAAGGGTATGCCATGGCTTTTAGTGGGTTGTAAAATCCATGCACTAAGCTTTTACTGCTCTGGCACTGAGGCTTTAAATAAGTCTGCACAAAAACAAAAGGAGCATTTTCTATTTTTACTTCTCTTTTCCCATTTTTTGTGAGTTTTTATATTACCTTCATGAAAAAATATTCATCAACAGCAACAATAGTAGAAGTTTTAGCTCTTGTTAACTATTTTCCATCTGAATGGTCTTTGGACAAGGTTCTGTTTATATTGAAGAACAATCATTACTATAAAATATTCACTTCTAAAACTAAAAGGAATAGGGGATATTGTTCAAATCAAAATTTTATATTATTTGTCAAGCTTGTTAGTTTTTTTTTCCTTGCAGAATATTTTTTAGTTAAAAAAATGGGACCAGAAAAAGTTAAAAATCTTTTAAATTCTTAATTATCTAGTGTTAACCTTCGACACTTTGGCCCTCCTTAATCCATGAAATGAGTATAATACTAGACTGACTTATTCTTCTGTAAGTTACTTCTGCCCTCAAGAAAAGAGTGACAGAATTGCTTAACGTATGATAAATTTTTTATTTACTTTTTTTTCTGCCATCCAGTGAAGATTCAAATCAGTGAAGAAAATAAGCCACACATACATAAGAGAAGAAGAAAAGGAAAAATAGCAGTTGCAGAGGAATAAATATTCAATAACAGAATGCTTACAAAGCCTAAAGGACAATGAAGTGGAAAGAAGGAAGCCTGAAAGGTATATAAGAATATGTCAGAATTTGTACAGGAAGAAAAGGACGGTATGATCAGCAAAATATGTTCAGTCAAGTACAATTTTCCCATTAAGGACTCCCATTGATAGACAGGATTAAGAAGCTGCCACATAAGGACAAGGAAGTATAATTGTATTATATAAATTCATAATACTGCATCAAGTGTAGTCATTTCATTTCAAATAAAACAGAAATAGAACGTGTCTAAAGAGAAGCAATGGAGAAGTCTTTAACTAGCATGCAGTCCCATGCATAATTCATATGTAACTAGCATAATTCACCTTAGGGTAGGTTTGGAGAGGTAAGATTAACTGGTGTTGAATCCCTTGCTCCTCCCCAACAACATGAATTACTATAYTAGAAATGTATAAAATAATGAGTAGAAATGTAAAAAAAAATGGGTTTGAATCACTTATTTATCTTTTTGCATATAATAAAAAGTGATACTTAAAAAAACACAACTGAATAGGTACAGAAATGGAAGGTATGGAAAAGAAGGGATGGAAAAAAATATTCCAAATCTGAGACATGTTGCAGTCATTCCTGCAATATAGATTTCACAAAAGCAAATTATTTGCATAGTTGCATTATTATGAGAAATTCCCTTCCAATGAAAAATATTCAAATGTTTCTTGCATTGATTCCAGTTAGGCAGATGGGTCTGGTTGAGTATCTGTACTTTCATTCAGCCAGACTGAGTTCAAAGCAGTTTTCCTGAATATATTCACAATCAGAGGGTAACATTTTATTAATAAATCATATACAATGATATCAAAAAGGGCATTGTTTTGCATTCTGCTTAATGGACTATATTACAGAGACCACATTCATGTCTGAWACGTATTATTATTTTCCTAAACCAGTCAGTGCTGACAAAAACAGCAATAAGTGAAATGATCCCATTCACACAGCTTGTTTAGCAGACAAAAATTGAGCAAAACCACCTGACAAAATAAGTAAAAGAAAAAAAAATCAATAAAAAGCAAGGGCAGCTATATGAGAGAAAGAAGGTCCTAACCTTAACACAGTTTGCGACTCTTTTAAACAAAAATCTGTCACTCTCATTTCTACGATGGGCTCTGGTTTTTCTGTGTTATCAGACAGCGCCTTTCTTTCTCTCTTCCTGGAATCTATATGGTTCTAAACAGTAAGTTAAATAACAATACAAATACTGGATGACAGTTAAAGCCCATATCAGCGGTAAGAGGAGAGATCTTTAGATGCACTTACTTGACAGATTTTAACTACATCTTGAGGATAAGACACTACTTATCTGTCCTTCAAAAAGACTGTTAATAAGAAGCCGTGGACCTGAAAGGCATTGACCTACCAACATTTAATTGCTCACAGCTTTCTAATTTTAGCTGATGTGCACAACAATGGATTTATTTTTTTGCAGATTGTGCAATTGAAAGTGTTGTGAAAAAGTCTTTTTTTTTTTCGTAAACAAAATAGCATTTATAAGAGTTAGTCTAACATTAAAGAGCTAAGAGACGCAGTACTGGACAGAGTATGTCTACAGCTGTACGGTATGAAGGAAGCTATGCTGTACTAGTACTAGCTCTACAAGTACTAGAATCATTGACATGCGAGAATGGCATTAAACCATAA
Organism: Nothoprocta perdicaria; assembly: GCF_003342845.1. NCBI lineage: Eukaryota > Metazoa > Chordata > Aves > Tinamiformes > Tinamidae > Nothoprocta > Nothoprocta perdicaria. The sequence goes on from NW_020454095.1 coordinate 1,980,441, forward strand.
GTTTTTTCAGTAAAAAGTTTTGAAAACAACAAGTACCATTCATCAAAACCATGAGTATTCTTGGCTACCGTTAAGATTATTTTGGAAAAAAATGCACCAATTTGGAAAACATTTCTTCATTCCTAACTAAAATATCCGGGCAAAAGCACTGAGAGCGTATACCAAAACTACCTACTTAACTGCACGGTCCTTATGATCCTTATCTTGCATTTAGAGCACGTATATCTCAGCTCCTCTTCTGTTTGTACAAAAAAGACTTGAACCCCAATGCTGCGCATACACACCAGGTACCAGCTCCTGCTATCTACCGGGCAGCCTCTTAGCTTCCTGTTGAAGACTGTATTTGTCTGAAAGTTTCCAGGGGCTATTTAAATGAGAAAACCATTAAATTATTTATCCAATCTATAATTCCCTCTTTCAAAAAAACAACCCCAAACTATATAGCGGAAGGCAGGGGAAACAGGTGAGAAGGAAGAAAAGGGACTTCCTGAGGTGCAAGCTGCAATAGGGCAGCACAGGAACACTCTGGGGGCAGGATGTGGGGAGGCACAACACGTCGCTGCACAGAGGTTTTGACAAAGTGTCATCACAGAAACAAGCACCTAACTAGCACAAGTCTGAAAATCAGGTAATTTTGCTTTGTACTTGTCTCCCATGAAGGAAAAGAAGCAAATCTTCATGGAAAAGAGAAGCTTTTTGTTCCGAGAAGCTGTCCCAGCTGGCAGCTTCATAAATTAGTAGCTTACATTCTACCCTGATTCCTGCATGGCACAAGCTGGACTAGAGTTTACCTGCAGGAAAGACTAACAATTTCAATTCCAGGACATTCTGTGACAGCTCATTTCTCCGYTGAGCTTCCCGGGCTGCCCCAGCTAGAAGCTTCTCTTCTAGCTTCTCTTCTCTAGAAGATACGTTTTTCAGATCAACCAAAACTCAAAGCTTTTACTTATTTTATTCCTTTAAAATAATACCAAGGTTTTTTATTTCAGCATATGGCTTTATCTCTCAGTGAACACAATTCTCACATAGCTTCAGTTCCCTCCCTGTTTATCTTCTCCTTATTACCACCTTACTTCTGCACAACACTGTATCTTGCAAGCTGAATGAAGGGTAATATATTTTATTTATATTGGAAATCACGTAGCATATTTTCCATGCTCTAAGTAACAAAACAAAAACATAACAAGATCTTCAATTAAATTGCAGATCATAGACGAAGAACATCATGCCCCTAGCAACAACTTCCATTCACTGCATGGAAATATGCTGTAGACATGACAAATCTTTGCAAAGTTTCTCTTAGTAATTACTCYGCTTAATGCAGGCTGTCATTCCATGGTAGCTTTGATATGGAAAAATATCTTGTGCCACGTATCTCGTGTAAAACTGCTAGGAAAAACACACAAATTCTTTAAACAGAGCTCGTCACAAAAGGCCACCACGTGAATTTTCCTCCTTTCAGTCTGAATGCGGCCCCCTCTATGTCCCTACGCGGCCCTTTGCCAACCGGCCACAGCCCAGGCCAGCCCAGGCCAGCCCAGGCCAGGACCCATCTCTCCCCATAGAGTCTCAGTGCTGCTTCACCTGCCCCTGCAAGGACCTGCACCTTGCAATGGAAAGCCATGAAATCCTTTAAAATGGTTGACTTCTGCTAACTTGGTAACTTACCACTGCTGCCATTTCCTATTTAGCACATGGAAAATTTTACCAAGGTAATAAATGAGAATATAACNAAAAAAAAAAAAAAAAAAAAAAAAAAAAAAAAAAAAAAAAAGAAAAGAAACATGTCCTGCAGACAAACCACCTATTGTTTGGAACAAAACATGTAATTTTAAGGGCACTGAACTTCTGAGTTCACAGATATTACCAAAAGCATTTAAAGAAAATTACAGAAGAACAGCTTTTGTTTGGATATTTTGGATATTATATAAATTTCCATAATTGATATCAGGAACTTTCCTTGCAAAGTATAAGGATGAAGAGAGAAGCTTTCAATAGACCTTAATTTCACACGATTTGCAGATAAGATTGAATAACTGATCTGACTTTTGGTTCCCGAGAGCTCACAAATGTTCCAGAAGAAGTATTTCCACATACAAAAACCTAAATTCAACATTAACTGATTAATGTTGAATTGAACTAATTAATTCAATACTTAATGCTTTAGACCTGATTTTACTGTCTCACTCTGATGTACATCGGCAACATTACAATGGATTTATTTGCTCTAGGAATAACAGCTACATTAAAAACAAGAAACTGCCTTCTTTATTCTAACTCTGCCTCTATATTTGTCTGCACACAAAAGAAGAAACAAAACCAAACAAAAAAACCCTCTAAGACAGAAAGAGCCAGTAACAGATATCAAAAAGGCTAAACTATTTTCTTTAGCTTATTCTATCATCATCCACAGCTTTAGTGCTCAAAAGCCTACGGAATGCACATTTCATCTCAAATCAGAAAAGTATGAGAGTTCCTCACAGTGAGGGAACATCCTTTATTGAGGTATATTTTAAACACATCTTTAACTGTTGTGCCAACTGCTTGAACTATGGAGATACCCCAGGAAAACTGTAGTTCGGGTGGACCTTCAATCCCCAGCCAGGGGAGGCCGCCTGAGCCTCTGGCTGTGGAGGAGAGGGGCAGTGCCCAGCGTGGGGGCAAGCCCAATGCTAAAAACACCTCAGGGAAACATTTGGGAAGTTACTGATTTTTCAAAAGTGCATGTATGTGCATATATATCTCTCTATATATTTTTAGTCAGTTGAATTAACTCTACAGGACAAGTCAGGGAGGCAGGAGAGGGGGAAAAGTAGGAATGCAGGATGGTTGYGGTCTCTTTCGCATTATAGAAATGTAAACTGAAGAAGACTACACACCAAGCTTGGTATTAACGATAAGAAACACCTAACTGTCTACATCTGTTTTCATGTTTGTTTTAAAGGGGTGCAGTAAATTTTCTTCAGATATATACAAAAGCAAATGGATTTGGATACCRCTGCAGTTAAAATTCAGACATATGACAAATATGACAAATATGACAAATATGACAAATCATTTTAGCATATAAACACAGCAGCCRCAATGAGGTAAGATTTCACAAGATATAACATCTATAAATGTGATACCATGTTCCCTGTAGAAACATTTTAAGTTATCTATAATTTCAAAATATAGTTTGYTTTATRTACAGAATTCTATATTTAAAAGCATACCATACTCTTTATAGAGAAATGAGACTTACATAACCTGGAAAGWGCAAAATCACTTACTTTTAGACTATGTAAATTACATTGATATTTTAAAATTGGTTTGTTCTAAACTCTATCTATCAGCATATCTCAATTAAAATTTCACTTCCTTTTACTTTGTTCTTGAACTTCTCAGGTTATTTCTAGGACACAGATACATACAGCATACACCTTATCCTATGTTCAAGAGTGGTATGTCACCAGTATTTGGAGATTATTATATTTTCAGAAGTTTCACTAATGGCTAGTAATGCTGTCAGCAAAAATTCCAGAGTTTGGATAATAGTTTCTGTCTTAAAAATACGGATAGGAAGGAACTGYAACACGACTTTTCTTTTTCCCCAACTACCACTTTCTACTATAAAATTTTTAACATACAATCGAAACAATATTTAAATGTATTTCCTCAACACCTCCATCTGTGAACAAGTTTTGATTTTATTTATGAATAAATTTATATTTATAAAGTTATGTCACCTTTTTTATAAATGAATTTATTTATGAATTGCTGTCCAATACTAGAACTGACACAAATAAGAGACAGTTCGCTAACACTTCATTTGGTAGAGTTACATATTCCAAAAGTGAGAAATCAATATGAAATAACTCTGAATATCTATGAAAAACAACAGTCACGCTACAACCACATTTGTTTCAAAAAAATAAAAMCTACGAGTTGTAACTATTTTCTAAGAAATCACTAAATGAAGATTACTCAACACTTYAGTTTTGTATGGGGTGACTTAATGACCCTGCTTCACTCAAAAGCAGAATTTCCATTCACTTTCTTCTACTGTATCTCAATTTAAGGAAACAACCTGAGATTTGATACAACAAATATGTTGAAAGCAATTATTCACACGAGAAGAAAAGACTGCTTATTGTTTTCACAAGACATGTAAATTTAAATTTGTTTTGATTAGTTCTTAAAAAGCTAATTTGCTACATAGGAACAGATGTACCAGAATACACAAAATATATATCTAATCTTCCCTCTGTATTGTTTAGAGGTTTGTCTTTAATACATAAATACAAAGTATAACAACAGACTAACTTCAGAATAAAAGTCAAGGTTTTGACAAACTATGACATAACCACAACAAAACAGCTGACTGGTATCTTGAATGTACCTTACTACATTTTTAATGTAAATTTTCTGCCATGAGTCTCTGAAAATATGATTATTAAGTGTATCTCCACTCATATATTCCTCTTCATTGCATATTCTGTGTATCAAAAGCTAATATTCTGAATTTCTTGGTATGAAAATTTTTAAAAGTTTTCCAGGCTAAGGAAATCTCAGTATTATCACTTCCTAGAAGCACACTATTTCTACAAGATATGAAAATGACTGCCCAAGGAGAATGGATATATGAATACTGAATACCATGTTTTTGAATTATACTATACAAAGCTAAAAAGAATTACTGGCAGAGCACTCATCAGGTTTCAAAAGAATCTTAAAAGCACCAATGCTTAATGCATATTTTAAACGCTTTCCTACTTCAAAAAATATTTAAAGTAGTTGRGCATTTGACAACCCAGACAATCATGTTCACACCACACTCTTAKTTTCAGAGAAAAAGTATTTTCATGGATCTATGTACATCTGTATTCTTACTAAATTCAAATTTCTGACTGATACGAAAGTCTCTGCCAATACAATTGAGGTATTTCAGGATAAATTGTGTATATTGCTCCACTTATTAGAATCATATACCAAGTGTAAATGAAAACTGAAGGAGAATGCTATTATACCACAACAAAAGCTTCTCTAACRTTGTCTTCAAACACAATGTCAAAGTATAACTTTCTCCATTAACAAAGTATGTAATACAATATATTTTGCTTATAACCATAGTAGCTGCAAGCAACATTTTTMAAATCACAGGTTTTCAAGATGGTGAAATTATTTCCTAAGTGATAAAATTTGTACAACTGTAGGCTCTAATACCCTCTCAGGTACTCTCTCTCTGCCCAGCAAACTTCTGTGTTTTCCTATCTTCAAACAGCTCAAGTATAGAATTCTACCCTAAACGCATAATGAAAATTGCAAAAAGACAGATCCGTCCAAAAAAAGTCGTCTATGGAAACTGAATAATGCCTCTCATCCAAGCATGTCCATATCAAATACCTTTATAAACATATTCTAGGCTTTTTCATATAATAACCAATTATTACACTGATTTAAAAAACATTGCAGGAGTTATTACCAACTATTCYGTTTTAATTACAAGCTTTTTTCTTTTTTTTYTGAAAATAAAAACATTAGATATTATTTTTGTTACTTACCCACAGTGTACCACAGAAAAGGATTAACATACATGACAAGCAGGAATTCTGCTAACCTTCTGTTACTCACCTAGGAAAAAGAAGAAAACATGTTAAKTATTTTTTGTATGGGGAGGAAGAAGACAGTATTAATTTACAGTCCACAAAATAAGTTACCATGCCTACACAATTTTACAAAAGAAAATATTTCATCTTTCATTTCTAATTAAAAGAAAGGAAAAGAAAATATTTCACACAGGGGATCACAGAAACAGGAGTTACATAAGTTATGCAAAAGTTGCATTTTTTAAAACTCCAACTGTTCTGTTCTTCTGTAGCGCTGATACAGTACTGCTCTGCTACCACAAGAGGAGTCTCAAAATCTTTTTAAACCAAAATGGATACAGATTATGTGTTCTGAATACACTGGCTAAAAGCAACATTTTTACAGAACAGTTTCAAAACCAATTAACTTTTGTGACTACTATAATAGCTTTTAAGGTTTCCTGTGAAGCCTGGTGGGAGATACAACATTTTGTCCAATAAAATTAGACAATTTTTTCTGAACTGACATATTTATATAYTTTTTTCCTATTCTTGGTTTCTTAGAACAGTGACTATATTATGCTTCATGTAATGCCAAATAAGCATCATTAATGCTACATCAATGCTTCTAAAGATTTAATGCATTCAGCATTTATTATTGAGTAGTATGAATGCAAAATGGCCATGTATGGAAACCAGTGATGAACATCAGGAAAAAATGGGGTTTTATCAATGTATATGCTGGTTAATAAGCCATATTTATATATAAAAAGTTACCCTTTGTAAATGCACAGCTTTCAGACATTTAAAATAGGCAGAAAATAACCCAGTAATAAACAAACAAAATTACATTGTTAATGAGGAAGCATATATTTTCCTGCAATAAATTAAACACATTGTATTAGCGCTGGCTAAGCTATTTGAAATTTGAGAGATTGTGACAAGGAATTAAACTACAGAAAATGTAATAGAGTGGAAATTAGTAGAAACTGAGAAGGAATGAAAAAAAATCTTTACTTGCTATATAAGGAAAAAAAAATGCAAGCAACATAATTTGCCTATAGCAGCTTTAAAGACTGGAAAGAAATCCACGTTAATATTTTTGACATGGGCCCTATGTGGGTTTTAACACAAGTAGGCAAAGTACTTCAAATCACTCAAGCTCTTGAATGCTGCTATTAATATTATTTTTATTATTTTTAGTCCTTTGTTGCCCAGTASCACGCACAGCCACGATAATAAATGATCTAAAATATGAAAGTTGTTCAAAATTGCTACTCATTAAAACCCAGATTACCCCAGATTTTGTCTCAAGGGGGATGCTCGTGCCATGCTGGCACATTATGCTGCATAGGGACCCATCCAGAAGCACCTCAGAGGCAAATCCTGCTGCAGCACACACAGCGCCAGGCCCAGGCCGCTTATCCYGGGAATTCCAGAGCATTTTGCACTTAAGCGCATTGCAGCATCAATAAGACATCCACACACTTCTAGTGGCATGTAGAGGACTATTAAAACCACTTGGATGGCATCTTTGATATACCTTATCATAAAAAATAAAATAAAACCAAAATACTAGGTTCTCTTTATAGAGGTCCTTCAATCTACTTTAGGATATCATAATGACTCTGTAGAGAGGCTTATGTGGATAATCTAATAGTAYTTTATATCCTGGCATCTTTTAGATACCATTGTAGGCTCTTGTCCATATCAATGGTTTAGACTGAGCAGTCTGCTTATTTATTTTAAACACGCACTTTATACCCAATTTCTATAAAGATAAATGATAGARCCAAGCACCAGTCAAGAATAAAGCTTTCTGATAGGGGCTATATTGATTTAGTCCTGGTATATTATAAAGAGGAGATGGTTTGGTATGTCTTTTCTTAAGAATCACCTTCTAAAAAGACATTCTACATAGAAAAATAACTTAGAAACTAGAGAAAGTACAGGGGTTTGTCTTTTTATTTTTTTTTTTCTGGAAGAGTTTCAAATTAGATCAGCATGCCAGGGAAAATCTTTGTAAACAACTGCACTTCCTAATGTTCTGCTTTTGTGATTTCCCAGTGTCAGGCTGTTAATGTGACAGCAAATTACACAAAAAAAAAAAAAAAAAAAAAAAAGTTTGCTGTAAAGTGACCTTGAGATTGGCTTATAAAATTCCATTTTAACAGCTGTGACAGCTAAAACAATTGCTGTTTCATGACTGTTCCCAACAAAACTAAATCATATGTCGGATGAAAAAGCTTAGATGAATCTCTTCAATTAAAATATTCATTTCTATACTTAGATACATATATAGGACTATATGATTTGAACATAGACAAGTGCAGTCAAATGAGAAATGTTCACAAAATGTAAAGATTTACCGATCATAATTAACTGTGCTACTAGCATAATAGTTGCATTGGAGTTGCATGGAATGATTATACAGGAAAATACTGGTGAATTGCAATGTAAATAAGAACAGTCCTCATAACTGTTAACCATAACTATTAACCAAAGGCTTTGATCAAACACAGAAATCTGACACTGTTAGGTAACATTTAGTCTTAAATTAGATTTSTTGCGTTTTGCTTGTGATCTTTTTTGTTTGTTTTCTTTCCTTTTTTAAGTGTAGGGAAATTTTATCATTTCCGTCTCTGTAGAAGTGAAAATTAGGCATATTACCTAATAGAAGTGCCTTCTGGTAATGCAAAAATGCATTAAAACATGCATGCGTGTTATTTTTACTTTTTTAGTCTTTCTTTTTGCTCTATCATATTCCTTATTTCCATATCCCTATTATTTTTAGTACATTTAATTTTCCAGCCTATCCATTCTTTTGTCATGCATTTACCTCACCATACACACCCTTGGCTGTCTTTCTCCTCAGATATACACCACCCAACATTTTTATTATCCTTGCAGATTTTTTGCTTTCCATCCAGTATTTCCAAACAGTACTGTGTCCAGTTCTGGGCTCCCCAGGAAAAAAGGGATGTGGAGCTGCTGGAGAGAGTCCAGCACAGGGCTACGAGGATGATCAGGGGCCTGGAATATCTGCCCTATGAGCAAAGGCTGAGGGAGCTGGGCCTGTTCAGCCTGGAGAAGAGGAGGCTGAGGGGGGACCTGATCAGTGTGTATAAATACCTCAAGGGAGGCAGGGAGGAGGAGGGGGGCGGCCTCTTTTCAGTGGTGGCCAGCGACAGTACTAGAGGAAACAGCCACAAGCTGAGGCACCAAAAGTTCCACAGGAACTTAAGGAAACACTTCTTGACAGTGAGAGTGACAGAGCCCTGGAACAGGCTGCCCAGGGAGGTTGTGGAGTCTCCTTCTCTGGAGATCTTCAAAACTGCTTGGATGCAGCCCTGTGCTCTAAGTGTCCCTGCATGTGCAGGAGGTTGGACCAGATGATCTCTAGAGGTCCCTTYTAGGCTTAAGAATTCTATGAAACTCTCTATCTTGGTAAGTAGTTTTGGCTACCTAGAACATCTGTGGACTTATTAAATACTACAGTTGATCAACTACAATTTCATGGAAGAAAGAAACATACAAACTAACTAGYGCTGAAGAAAGAAACATGCATATGAATTAGCATGCTCTACTTGGGAGTATATGCCTGAAAAATATTGCTTTATTGCCATTTACAGTGGCATTCAATTGGGCCTCTACAGTTAATCTTATTTCCATCATGATAAATCCTACTTCTAGAGATACATATCTAAGGCTAATTAGCCCTTAAATGAAAGGAAACATGAAGTAGCTTAAATTAAATATGCAAGAAAACAATTTTTTTTTCAAAAGTTGGTATCAGTGATTGCTGCGCATCTCAAAGAAGCAGTGTGTGTATTAAGTGCTAAGAGCACTGATAGAGTTCTGCAAAGTTCTCTTATCTAAACACTATGTATATGCACAAAGTTAATGACTAACATGCCAGAAGATTTTTTCCACAATTAAAAGAAATCTGCTATAATCCTAAAGGTCAGGATTTTYGGTTTTTGTTGCTTCAAACCATCTTTTAGTTACACAGTCTTAGAAAAAGAGCCAATATCCAGTGATACCTGACAGAGTCCTGCAAGTAGTGAAGCTGTTGAATAAAGTTATAAACTATTCAGCAGAAGCCATATATAAATATTGCACCAAATCTTGTCACCACAAGACATGAGAGTGCATTTCTGCTGCGACTTATGTCTAAACTAGTTAGATGGCTGTTTACAGATGGCAACCAGTATCTTAAACTTAGAATAAAGTGGCAGCTGAAGTACTCATGAAAGCACTCAGGTACTTTTGGTCAATGCATGTTCAGTACAAATGCAGAAAAGTTACCTATGCAATAGATGAGGCATGGCACCTTTGCAAATTCAGACAGAGCAATCTGTGTGAAAGTTTGGAAGCAAATATTTGGTATGTCAAAAATTGTTTAAAATATTTCTTTTTCTAACTATATTCTACAGAGTCTTCAAGCTTGCAATGCACTTAAATATCTATAAAAGTCTTAGTATTGATTTAAGGGTAAGGAAACACCATTTGCTTATCCTAGATAAGCATCTTTCACAAGAGGGCAACTGATAATATTCTTCATAGGACATTCCACAAACCCATGCTCTTCCCAAATCAATGCAATCTCTTATGAGTTCTCAGTAGGATAACAGTCAAGCATAACTTAACTGTTTATTTCATTACATTTGTAATGCTAAGTTTTATGATAATAAGTAGCAAGGATGCTTTTTTTTTTTCCTTAAATTGCTGAAATATTTTCTGTCAGACACAATTAAGCATTGGTTTTGGCTGAGCAGGTAACATGCATTTGTCATTACAATTATATTAACACTTCCATCCATGCAAGAAGCCTAGTAGAACCAGTAATGATATGCTATGGAAGAATTGTCGTATTTCATGTGATACGCACAGTATTTGCTAAAGAGCATCACCTGTTAAAGTCCGTAAAGATCTTACACTAACTGCCCTTTTCTCAGGGTTTCCTTCTGCCATTTATCACTGATTGTAGAAATGACAATAAAATTTTACTCATGTTATCCCAGAAGACTTTGAAAACTATCCCACTGTTATTTTATGATTCYTATAAAACAAAAGCATTGATTAACATAAGTTATAAAGAATAATAATTTAGGAGAGAAAAGTCCTGTTGCRATATTCTGGATTGACTCTAAAGGATAAGAAGGTAAAGACCAAGAAATGATAGAGGGATAAATCCCATTATTTAGGTAACACTCTCTGGACAGTTTAACTCATTGCTCAAAGGTGGGGGAAATTCAGCACAGATAAAACAGAACTCAGTGAAGAAACTCAAGTTCAAACAACTCATGCAACGCATTCAAAAGTTTTGTATTTGAGCTGCAAGTAACTCAATTTATAAACATAAAAACATGTGACAATTACTTAAAAGCAATCAAAATTACTTAGGAATAAGATTTTTGGAATAATTAGATGTTTTGATTTTGCATAATCTTCTTCAAAGACACAAAACCATTTCTGCGTTGGTATTCCTTTCAAAACACAAGGTGCTTCTTTCATCTGCACGAAATATGGATATGAGCAAACCAGAAAATAATTGCAATTATCAAAAGAATAAATGAATGATAAAATTAAAGCACTGCCTGAAAGCTTTCACATTTATGTGAAATACATTTGGAAATGTACTGCATGATTTAAGGGTGAAAAACAACTTATATTTCAAGACAGGCAGTTGAACATGCACACATGATACCACAGAGGCACCCTTATACAATCACAGAATCATAGAATCATAGAATACTTAAGGTTGGAAGGGACCTCAGATGTCATCTAGTCCAACCCCCCTGCTCACGCAGGGTCACCTARAGCACGTGGCACAGGGCTGCGTCCAAGCGGGTTTTAAAGATCTCCAAAGAAGAAGACTCCACAACCTCTCTGGGCAGCCTGTGCCAGGGCTCTGTCACCCTCACTGTCAAAAAGTGTTTTCTCAAGTTCCTGTGGAACTTTTGGTGCCTCAGCTTGTGGCCGTTGTAAATGGACTAGAGGTAAAAGGTACTTAAAAGTTTACACTGATATTCTAATCCTCACCACTGAATAAAATTTCTCAGTCTAGGGGATAATCAAACACGGTAACAAAGCTAAAACACAGAAAKGCACACAGGTTTATTTCTCTTTCTGCTATTTGAACAGTGACAGCACATAATTTAACAATCTTAAAAGTCATTTTTTCTTCCTAATTTTGGCATTTACCATATCAAATTGCAAGTAACAAAAGAATAAAGCATATGCCAAATGCTGAGAGTGTTATCATCTCAAAGTACAGCATTTGTTCTCTTCACATATCTCCTATATCTAAAACAATACATCCCTATGTTGACTGGGGAGGCCTGACATGTAATAACTAAATAAGCCTATTTGAGCTCAGCTATTGCTAAAAGTCACAACAAATAGCTTACCAATGGTGCATTAAAACTTCATACTCATTGAAATCAAAACTGAGGCTAGAACCTTGAGACAATGAGATCTTGCAGTGCTACATTTTGTTATAATGAAGTAACCCCTATTTACTCAAAAGATATGATACTCCATATTTAATGCAATATAAACCTAACGGGCCCTCCATTTTCAATGCCTAAACGACACTTTATGGACAAATTCGCAATGACACTATAACACCATTTCTTTATCCAGAAAGGGATTTCTATAGCAAACAGACAAGGTATTTTCAGGTACTATGATTATGAGCAGCAAGAGGAGGTTTGTGGCACAGCAATCTTCAAACACTGGAGTGCCTTGGGGACTGCTCTGCGCAGACCGGCACTAGGGGATGGGCACCCTCTGTGGCAGCCATGACGGCTGCTTCCGGGCCCGGGCCCTGCAACCTTCCCTGACCGCCAGGCTGCCGCTCTTCCCAGCTAACGATCCCCTCGGCAGCAAATTATGACCCATCTATCCCACTGGCATTGGTCAAAGCAGAAAAAAAAAATTGAGATATTGTTCCTGTACCAGTTCAGTGTTGACACAGCACTTGAGATTGCCATTTTTGCCTACTAGTTCTCACTGTCACAGTGAGACGAGTGAGGTCGATGAGGCAGAATAGTAAAAGAAACAAAACTGTACTTAAAAATCTGCTTTACAGGTCAAAATGACTATTTTTCCTTCAACATTAGAGGTAGCTGAATTAAAAATACCCATGACATGTAGAGCAGTTGCATACTTTGTCCATGTGTTCATTACAAAATGGCAATCTTTTAAAGTCTTTGTCATTGCTTCTGTATTATGCAGGTTTAGAATCTTCTTAAATCATATCCGTAAAACAAAAGAGGAGAATTCTTTTCTAACTGAGCTAAATGCTTTCCTTCGCGGCAATGATATCCACTGACACCTAAGAATGACATTTTTAAACAGCACATGATATGTGTGTTGTTATAACTGCTCCTAGCACCTGGTGAAATTTGCAGCTGAAAGGGCCTAACAATTTAAAAGTAAAAAGTGAATCACAGTTTATTTTTAGTTTCAAATAATATAACCACCTGTATTTAGTATTAGGCATATTTAGACAAGCTGCCTGTCTCTGTTCCCAATAACCTCTTCTCTCCTGTCATCTCAAACTAGACATTTTTCATGTCCTGGATGACTTGTCATTAAAACTGTCACAAATGCTATTTATGTATCTGTATTCATTATTAATCTAGCAAAATGTTCGCAGCCACCACACAGCTCCCGTTTGCTCGTGTCACCCTGCCAGATGTGCCGGTGCTTGCTGCCGTTGGGTTGATTCCTGTTTGGGTGCATTACACCCGTTTCCCTCGCAGACCGTTTCCTTAGCAGGGCAGGCCCAGACACGTCCACTCTCCTTATAGCTGTGCTTGTTCGTCACGAGTTTTATGCAAGTTCACACTTACTAAAGCATATTAATACAAGTCCCTGCTTTCAAGGAGCCTCACATACACACACTACAAATGCTTGTAAACACATGTCTAGATAGGTTCACCAAGGGATTAAAATAAAAACAAAAAAAAACAAAAAAAAACAAAAAAAAAGAAAGAAAAAACTCTCTATTGAATTAACTTTTTCCCCTCTGTACATTTTTGCAGACAAGATGGTAAAAAGGACAGCTCTGTTTTTATGCCCCTCAATTCAACTTCCTTTCCTTACTCTTGCATTTAAAGGATTGCTGTACCTTTCTAGACTCCTAAGGAGTGTTAAAATCATTGACATTATTTAACATATTTCCTCAGTGATGTCCCTCTTTCCCTTACAGCCATGCTGCTCTTTGGCTCCAAATCACTGGCCACAAAAAGTTTGGGGTTTTCTTCAGCTGAAGATTTCAGTGGGTAAAATGTAAACATGAATCCAACTGAGTTTGCATTAAGAAGAATCACACATTTTGCATGACAGTCTCCAGCAGTAATTCTTTCACTGCCTATGAATATTTAAGTAAAATTGCTGCAACATATTAACTGCAGCAGTGTAGACGGAGACAAATGTATCAGAAACAACAGAAATGTTTGCAAATAAAATATACCTTGAATTAAAAAAAAATCTTCTATCAAAAGAGAGCACAGGCCGGAATAAAAGGCCCATTAAAACCAACCAAAGGAAAAGAAAAAAATCCCAAGAGCCAGAAATAAGAATATCTGGAAAAAATATACTAAAATAACTAAGGGAAAAGAAAACTTTGACCCAGGAAGCAGTTTCTGTCTCCCCATTGCCTGTCACAAAAGAACATGTCATCTACATCACTGAAACTAAGGATTTGCTATCCCGTTTTCATGTAGATCTCCTTCCTTTTCTACACATATAAGTGATATCTAATTATTTTCTTCTGCATATTTTACAGCTGAACTTTGAACAATACCATCAATATCTCTATTTTTCATCTTGACTACTGTGTTATCCATTTTTTCTTTGTAGACTGTCACAGGGACCATCTGGACCACACAAGCTTCTATGTCCAATATCTTAGGCAAACTTGAGCAATTTCTTATATACCATTACATACGACTTCTAAGATGTACTGTACAAACTTCCATTTTCCTCAGAGCAGATCCCAAGAGTTCTGTGGGACTGAGGACACATAGGTTGCATTATCAAAGACTTAGCAAAAAAAAAAACAAATCAGGAATATCAGCCTGGTACTTCTGTAYTAAGTTCCTTTCCCAAATCCCTCATCACACTGCTTGTCTACTCTGATCCCTCTCTTGATCCCTTTTTTTGGGGGCATGAGGGCAGCAGAGTGGGGAGAATATAAGAACACATACGTTTCAACAGATCAACTTTCAGATCAATTAATCTTTCCTTGTGTTTTTTCCTGTTATTTAGTAGAGTTCACTCCAGAGCATGGGGAAAAAGTCAAAGCTTTATCCTCCTGACAGGTCTGTGACTGATGCTGTGCAAAAACTGCACTGCAAGATCCGTGTGTCCAGTTGGAAAGTCCTCGAGACTAAAGAGAAAGCTTGTAAGAGCTGATAGATTACAGACTAAATATGACTTGACATAACCTTGAAGTTGCTGTCATGCCAAAATAGAAAAAGGTATGAAGTCAGTTTTGCAGACTTAGTTTTGGACACAGAAGAACTTACCGTGTAGTTATCAAAACAGAACAAAACACTAAGCAGTTTTTCTTGGCCTAAATAAAGGATCCTGAGGTATATTCACATCCAGCTGACTAGGAGGAGGATTGTTAGAACGCCCATGTGGAAAGGCTACTTGGCAGGATGGCTGATTAAATGGCAAAATAGGGCGGAAAAAAAGTAACCTGAATTTATAGCAATTACCATGGGCTTATTACATTTAACCAATCTCAAATGAACTCATGACTACTAAGAATTTCATATGCGTTGGTATTTAATTAAAATTAACATCTTGCCTACGATATTTTAATGTGTTCTAAGAATTCTGGAAATGCAGATGCATTCTATTCAGTGATTTTTGCTTTATGAGTCTGGGGTTTGTTTTCTGATGGAACCTATAACAGGACTGAGAATTGACTGGCACCTTGATGTGCATGTGCCTAGACAGTCTCTTTTAATCAGTTATCCCAAGAGATCAAAAGTCAGAAAAGATGGATTTTACTGGGATATAAACTAAGATAGATTAACTTTTTAAATGAACATTATGCAAATTGCCYACATAAGAGACATGAAAATATTCTGTGCAGACTTTCTCCCTGGCGAGTCTTTGCAAGCATGTCCTTCCTTCCAAGATTTACTGGCTTGAAACAACCACTACCCAGTGTCTTACTGGCCATGAGAAGCTTTTTCTTTCCACGCTGTGAAGSTCTATCCTTTTCGCTTTCTGCTTATCTTGGCAGTCTGCCAGCCCCTCCACGCATTGCACCATCCAGACCCTTGCTGTGCATCTCTCCCCGCTCTCCATTCTTTCTCTGCTTTTCCATCCTGCAATTTAGACACCTCTCTTCTTTCCTGTATCCAGCTGCTCTTCACAGGAAGGAATTCTACCAGAGATTTCTACCTGCTTTATTTCTTYCTTCTTAAGATCACCTGGCATGCAAACAGAGACCACATGAAACAAAATGGTGTCAGTCACGGGGCCAGATCAGGTTTTTCATGAAAGCAGATTTCAAGCTGAAAAATGCAGAGGACTCCATGTATTATAAACTAAGTTATTATTTATGTTTGAATGGCTTGGCTTATGTAAAATACATGCGTCTTTCTGCTAAAATAAAGATCACATGAAAAGCAGAAAAATAGAGCAATATTAAAATTTCGAATGCTAATATTTAATGTATATGTATGTGACTGGCAAATGACATGATTAGTTTAAAATGCTCTAAGAATAACTAGAGAACGAAATCATACATATAGAATCTAGAAAAGTCACCTGAAATTGATTTTAGTCATTTTTGATCATTTATATTTTTAAAAAGCTAAAAAGGTATAAAATGATAAAGATTTATTATGCTTATTGTATGCTTTACGAGTTGACCAGAAAATAAGAGACTTGTGTAAGTAAAGTATTAATGAAGATACGGTTGGCTATACTGTAACAACTGAAACTTTCACAAGTATCAAATTTTCACATCACATCTACAGTACTGGATAAACCTCATTAGATTCTTGCACCCATCAAATTCTAGATTAATTCTGCTTTTGAATATTCTCTATTGAAAATAGCAGTTCTTATATTAGATCTAATTCACCTTACATATGCAAATTAAATATTCATTAGGATAGGCAATTGAACTCAGATCTTTCATATCCAGGTTGAGTGCTCCTACTAGCAAACAAGGGGCTCTCTTTCCCCTTGCCCAATGAATATTTAAATATTTATATATTTATGTAACATGGGCAATTCTAATGACACAGAAAGCAACAGCAATGTCCTGTTAGATGACTTTCCTATGAGATAGGAAAAAAAATAGAATGTAAACTTGAATCAAGGTCTTTGGAATAGGCCTCCCATTCTTTCCATCATTATCAGTGGAAAGCTTCTAAAGGTTCTGCATTTATTCTCATGGGGAAGAGGAGAAACTACAGACTGAAGAAGTCACCACAAAGGACTTTTCCTATTTATGGCCAACCAAGGGCCTTTCCAGGGTATTTGCTTAATGCAAATTCATGTTACAAACACAAGACAATCATCTGCAATTCTACCTTTTTGTGATAGTTGTCYACAGAAAATTGCAACCATATTTAAGGAGCCTAAGTTCACCTCACCTTACACATAATCTTCCAAATATTACATACTGACATACATTTTGATACTGTATCTAATTTCAACAGGAATAAACTGCAAGGACTAGAGCAATCACATCCTTTCCTGTAACTCTACACAGAGTGAAGAAATTAAATTACTGATTGTGTTTCCTAACAAGTAACTGCAGTTTAACGACCASAGGCACATTGCTAAGGTTATTTGTACAGAAGCCACTGAAGCCACAAAGCGCCTTCCCAGCACTACAGGACACCCACTCAGGAAAYGTCAGAATGGAGACCTAAAGAGTGTTTATGAGAATGCGCAATCACCAAATTTGAAATTCAGAACATTCCCCTCTGTGCTGGTCTAGTCAGCTTAAGAAAAATATGCAGCATGCAGTATATATTTGGAGATAGTGGGAGAGCACTTTTAACGGCTGTTTTTCCTAGTAGCATTGCAGACAAATACAAAAAAAAAAAAAATGCAGATAAGTGACAGAAAATGATTTGGAAAAAAAAAATGTGTTCTCCTCTGGCCAAATACACTGCTTTATGATATTTTTAGAAAAATTAAAGAAAGAAAATATGAAACAAGCTTAGATTCAAATACTAATAACAGTTGCACATATATTCAGAATCTGTTAAAATAACAGAATGCAAGCTTTCAGATAATGCTCAAATACTCAAAACAACACCAAAAAAAWCCCACCTGATAAAGAATATTCTATAAAAATACTTGAGCATGGAGACTGTGCCTCTCATAATACAACTAATGACTTAACAGTCCCTCAAAAACTGAGAACAATTAATGTTAAAACTCCATGCAATGACAGCTTTGAAATAAATGTAATAAATGAGTATTAAGAGAAGCAGTCACAGTCAATATTCAGTACTTAAGCTCTACACTTGCATACTGAAAAGACAAGGATTTGTTCTCAGTGTTTCACTAAAGCTAACGTGTAATAGTGTGCTTTTGCAAAGCTCTTACCATTATATGGTGCACGTTTGATTGCCTGGCCAGTGACATTAACCACGACAGCACTCCCTTTTCTAGTCCCTTCCAAGGTCTACACAGTGCCAGTTGACAGCTTCAAGTCACAAACACTAACTAAACGACAATGCAGTTTCAAAGGGTGTGATGCTGATAATGCACTAATCCTGAGTATGAAAAGATCTCCATTTAATGAATATTTAGCCCAAAAGGGGAAAATGCTGCTGATATGCRCAGCTTTCTTTTCTGATATGAGGAGCTTTTGTTTTGTTTTGTTTTTTTTCCCCCATCTCTTTAAGCCTAAACAACTACATGTAAGCATATATTTGAAAGACTGCACTGAGGGCTTAGCAAAACACAAGTATAGAGTTGTCAAAAGGCACTGTGAGCACCAAGAAATGGAACAAGCTGCCTGTGGCTGCCATCATGTCTCTGATCTGAGAAGGAGCGAGCAGACACAGAACTAATCTGATAAAGTGGTATGTTCTCATCTCAGACGCAGTGGGGTTTAATTCATGGAGAACAGCTCAAACATCTCTATTCTGTATTACTGTCGTTAAACATATCGACATTAGATTTGTTTTTCTGTTTTCATTTCTGTTTTCTGTTTTCATTTAAACTGTTCTACTTTGAAACAGCTGATCATGTATCAGCACTGTTGTTTGGACAGCAGAAAGACGTCCGTGTCAGCACTAAATCTGGACATCGTAAGTACTCCATCAAAACTCAGCCTAGGGTCCCATCTATTTATGATGGAGAGACCTGATCCCTGCCTAGGCGAGTAATCCTCAGAAACCAAGACCAACGATGACACAATCTCCACCAGAGGKGAAGTGCAGTTCATTTCTGTGGCAATTATAACAAGATATGGCAAATTTACAAGGCAATTAAGGAAGCAATTTAAAGAATATAACTTCTCCAATTAGAATACTCAAATATCAATTGTAAATCATCAACTATATGAAAGTCATCTGCTAGGGAACATGAAGATATGATAAAGGAATGTCATACACAATTCTCCTGCATGCAAGACTATTTACACATACACACACAAAAAGTATATTTTATACTAAATGATTTTAGTATTTTTCTTTTTAATAACACATTTGACCATGTCCACAAATTTCTAAATGTTTATCTCCTATGAAATGATACCTCACAGTTTTTATATCTTTAAGTATCACAATATAATTTTTTGTACTAATGAAAAAAAATAATTTTTAATTTGGGTCTTAAAATGGTTATCTGGATTTCATTTAAACGTCAATATTTTAAAATGGAAACACATTTGCTAAGAATTGATAACTTGACTTCAAGAAATACACAGTAAACTTTTGAAGCATCTTATTTAGGACCAAAGGTCACAATTTCACACAGATAACTATATAATAAAACAAAAAAAAAAGCAGGAATAAAAGAGTTTTGACTCTGAAAGAAATCTATAAAGATCCAACACTTGCAAGGAGAGAAATAATATACTAAAATCAGAATAGACAAACGCCTTCTCAACACAGAGGAGATGTCTGCAATTCAAGGTGGAATCACGTTAGGAGAGTATTAGGAGAGTACTGTGAAGAAAGTTGTGTTATGGTGACTGTCATACTTACTCTCTGCTAAATTCATCAAGTTCTCCCAAATACTGATACTTGCGTGTAAAATTATATACTTTAACATATAAATTCTACATCTTAACTGCTGCCTTTCTCATTCTCATTTCCTTCCATTAATTGACTATATATATATATATATATATTTAAGTACATGCCATGTACATATATATATATATTTAAGTACATGCCGTCTAGGGGACGGGCCAACTTTAGACTCAATGAATCTAAATCACACAGAATCACAAGAGGGTTGAGGTCGAAAAGGACCTCTAGAGATCACCTAGTCCAATCCCCCTGCTCACACAAGGACACCTAGAGCCCATGGCACAGGGTCACTGAATAGCAACAAATTAATACTAGTACACAAGCAGAAGTTAATGATCAAGCCRTTTTAGATAAGGTATGAAAATATGGATTAAAACAGTAAGTTTTATTCCTAGATTTGAAAATATTCACCAAACTATATTTGGTGAATAATATATAATATTTGAAAATATTTCTCCAAGCTATAATAATATTTTATGACTCCTGAAGCTAATAATCAAACTCCTGGTGTTCATCCAATTCCCAATGCAATCAGTGCTCAACGAGGTCAATATTTTACACAAAAATATCTGCTAACATTATTTTTTCTTTAATCAATATAGGAAAAATAAGAGAAATGAAATCAAAGTTATTCAGAAAGTTCTTTGAATTCTTTGTACGACATTCCTTTCTTAAATACATTTTCCAAAGTATATTTTTCCTATTTCCCATTGTTTTTAAAATTGCATTAGAGTAGAACAGGTCTGTTCTATTTTTTCTTTTTGTTGCTGGGTAGAGTTACAGGCCTAAAAGATCCTATGTTCTTGGAAGGTTTCTTCAGCAGTTTTAAGTCTGGAAGTATTTTTTTCCTCGAAGAAAAGAGCAAGTCTTATTTATTTGTCCAAATATTCCTGATGCTGTCATGCGAGTGCAGTGTACATTAGCTTGAGCATGCACCAGATACAGCTCTCCAGTCTCGTCTGCTCCTCAACATATTACTAAAATGACTTCACTGTGTTAAAGAGGGTGCATAGGAACTAGGGCAGATCTTGGCACACACATGCTATGCACTGTGCTCCTCAAACAAAATGGTTACCATTCTTAAAAGTTAAATTCTATGAATATCATTACTACAACAACGTCTTTATGCTATTTGTACACAGGCAAGTCATTTAATATATTTCTGGTTTGATAACTACAACACGTGAAAACAAGCTTCAGTAAACACATTTATTTGCTTTTAAATTAAAAGTTTAAATACATTAACATATTGATTTAACAAAGATGATTCAATGGATTTTTATGCCTAAAACCAAATTCATATTCCTTTAGAGTCCTGAGATTAAAATTATATTTAAAAGGACTTCTATGATGAATTATTTCATCTACTATGAAGGAAAAATCTGATGTTGGCATATGTAAACTTCAAATGTTTGCAGAAGAGGTTACCACAAGTTTATACCAGTTCTACAGAAAAAAAAAAAGAAAATAAAAAATATCTAATATGCCTTTTTAACATGCAAATTAACATTTCAAATTTTCATATAAAAAGTCTGGCAATATGTTCCATTTCAAATTATGACTTACCATTAACCACTTCCTTTTGATGTTAAAAAACCTTTTAATTCTATCAAGCAGTTCTTTTCTAGTTTTCCCATTCTATTATAAATATATATTTAAGACAAAGATACGTTATTTTTAATAAATCTGTCAAGAGTGTGAAAAAAGATCATTAAGAAATAAGAATATATTTTGTATTTGAAACACCTTTGAAACACAAATWCCCTATAGTTTACACTTTTATAAGATATGCTGAAATACTTTTATTGTCAGTTTTGTATATATTTATTTAAAAAATGCTAAAAATTCCCATTTTTCCAATCTTCTCTTTATTATATGTTTCTCATTATGTTGCTAT